>NC_051193.1:39152553-39342553 GCF_015220075.1 Falco rusticolus | reverse complement strand
CTTCCATCTTACCTGTTGGGACAGCAAGATCTGTGTGCATTATCTTCAGTAAATACTACTTTCACATTTGGATCTCCCCTCATGTCCCTCATGACCCCTGACAGTCTTCTCCTGGGTTTGGTAATAAGTCACTGTAGTCTTTGACCAGGCTAGAGCCTCCTAAGGCTTCGATTAATCTTCCACACCTAGCATTTTGGTGACTGTAAAAGGAAAAGTTATGATTCTGAATAAGCATTGTGCGGAAGAAAGAAGCAAAAGCATAAAGTATTAAACTTTTATCCAGCACCATAGGAGAGATGTAGTTATTAAATTTCAGCTGCTTATCAAACTGATATGAAAGTCATTTTGCATGATTGCTTTGCATCCTCAAATCTTCTGCTTTTATTTGCAGTGCATCTCTGCGCTTTCTTATTAGAAAAATACTCAAAGGATAAAAAAGCTGATAATATTATTCAGTTTTGACAATTAGGTAGAAAAAACATTTTAAGAAGTGCTTTTTTTATTGCAGCTAGTAATAATAGTGGTGGTCCTCCTGGTAGCAGTCTCTTCTGATGCTACCCAGGGTGATGCTAGCTTTACCCTGTAATGGCTAAAGCCCTGATGGTTATACTGGTAAAGCTGTTAAGGAGTGTGAGCCAGGATGTCATTCTTAATATCACAAACAATGTACACAGCCACAGCTTATTTTGCCTTCAGAGGTCCATAGCTCATGGCTTTTTCACTCCCCGCTTCCTATTTCACAGATTCACAGGTGGGCTGTGGTTAGTGTCTATGCTGAGAGGGGCAGGAGGAGTGGCACCTTCCCTGCTTCACACACCCTGTCCTGGGCTTGCCTGCAGCTGCCGTCCATCCTCAGGGTCCATCCTCAGGGTCACTATCGCATTAGCCACTTCACCAAACCTATCTCTGCCTACTTACAATCAATCTCCCACACACTTTAGCTGCCCAGCAACTGCCTTTAATTGTTACATCCCCACATTGTGGTTCCCTTCCAGTTCAGCTTAATCTGCTCCTTATGCTTTGCGTGTGAATTTATGCAAAGCTGTGAGCATTCATGGGAATGCAGAGCCTTTAGAAGATGAGAGCAAATCATCCCATCTCCCACAACTCTCCCTTTCCCCACTGTGGGTTTCCACAACTTGATGCTTGGTTGTTTTTTTTCCAATAAATGTTCCAACAATTTCTTCAGTACTCTCCCTGCCTTCCCATTTTCTGTCAGTGCTTCTCCATCTCCTGCTGGGTTTTACTCCTCTATGATTTAATTCTCTCTCAGCCTGTCGCAAAGCTGATGGCTCCCTAGCATTTATCTCTTTATCTTTGGTTGCTACCTTCTGTCCAGTCCTTTCATCTCATACTATCTATCTCACATCGCTGGCCAGATATGTGGTCATAAACTCAGTATAAAAAAAAAAAATGCAACAACCTCTTTGAGTCATTGTTTCTGCATCATTGTACAGAATTATTTCTCTGTTGCACCATGCTGGAGGATATTAGCACAATACCTGCTCCTCATGCTTTCTCTTCCAGATTTGATTTCTACAAATCAAGTCATTGCTTTTCCAATCTTTACAAAACATATCTCTGTCATATTAAAGGACCTCCTTAGATCTTACTGTCTGGATTTGATTTCTCTTCCCCAGGCTATGGGAACCTTCTCCTGTCTGAATTTTTTCACCTCTACACTGCTGTCCTCTCAGACAGCAATTTGCTTCATATATGCCTACAGCTCAGGAGAACAGTTTTACATCTTGATGCTGAGAAGATCTGGAAAGGACAGGTCCTCCTCCCTGGGAAAGGAATTCTAGTGACCATCCCCATGTAACACATGCCTTTTAATTAGCTTTTGGGCTGTCCCAAATTTAGAGTGGGATAATAAAGATTGTAGCTCAGGGACTGCTTTTCTTTGGCCCCTAAATGATCACAAATGCTTTCCATGGTGCTCGGCCACCCACCGTAATCTTGGTCCTGAGTGTGGCAGTGCCTCTCACTTGGCATTAGGGAGTAATACAGCTGTCCCAGGGAGGTGCAGACGCTGGAGACATCTGGGCTGGGGAAAGGAATAAATCGTAGAGGAAATACTTCATCAGGAGAGAGCAGAGGAATAGTCATAGTATTGGGAAAAATATTCTGACAGTGAGATATGCTAAGCTGCAGGGGGAGGATGACATCTCCTTTGCAGGATTCATCATCAGAATATATTTATTACTGTGTTGTCCAAAGTACTTTAGAAATCCTAAGATATGATTATATCTTACACCTTGGCAAGGAACAGAACAGATGTCCTTATAAAGGACAATTTAATCAAGGAAAAATAACAATTAGGCAGGAATTTGCTAAAGGAATCAGTAACTGTAACTCATGGTCAGCCCAAAGCTGTAAAAGCAAGCTGACTGAGTTTTTCTGTGCTGGCCTCTGACTTCACAAAGTCTACATTTCAGTCTTATATAGTTCTTGCTTTAAAGAAAAAAGAAAGTTAAAAAATATTATCTTATTTCACTGGCTGTGGGCTGATATTTTCTCTCTGAAGGCTGATAACTCTCCATTTTCAACACAAAAAACAGAGGCAGGTCACATGTTGAAAATATATATATAATGTCCTCTGCAGAGTGCTTTAACATGCCCAGCAGTATATTCCCACTTTATTCCTAGAAGAGTAAAATTACAGTGTGTAGCAGGCCTGGCACCATGCTTCCATGCCGTGCAGACATTAGAGCAGAGGGAATAATTCACAATGAATAGTTTAGTCAGTAAGTTTAGCCCTTTTTCTGCTTATGGGATATCCATGGGCAGACTGAGGTTTCCTTGAGTTTATTACGCAAAAGAATTCAATGAGATCCTTTTTCCTCTCTTAGTATTTTTAATTGCTCAGGAATACTTCTCTGTGAACATTCACCAATCACTTCTTGAGCTTTGTTAGTTATGACTGCTTTGATGAGTCACATGGTGTTGATTTATTTTTCCAATGTGTTGAGCGTGCAAAAACTTCTGGGACACATATTCGTGTGCATGAATCTAAGATACAGTTTCCACCAATACTTATGTGTGCTGTTCTGAAATTCTCTGTGAATAGCCGCAATATTAATTGAATCATACAAATTTCCCTAGAAAGCAAACACAGCTAGAAGACAGTATCGCTGATATGAATCCATTCCCAATTCCAGTGTATGAACAATGGTTGATATGAAACAATTTCCAAATTCCCGTGAAGGTACAAGTGTTTTTTTAATAGCATTTACCCAGCTATAGTAGCTTATAGGAAAAACGTGGTCTCACTGCTTTCCATTCATTCCATCCCGTGTTTTTTTCTTTCATGAAGAAATAATAGCAAATCTTCCCCGCCCCCCCCCCAAAAAAAAAAAAAAAAAACAGGATGAAAGTAAATGTCTTTTAGTACCAAATAGTTAGCTCAGATTTTTCAAACCCAGACTTAACACATTGCAGTTGTACCTGGGAGGTCTGGTTTGTTCACCACCTACCTGCCTCCAGGATGAGGATTCAATTAAGAAATATAAAAGATAATATGGTGCTATAGGGAAAAAAGTAGGTTTGAAACCCTACCTAGGCTTTCTGTAAATAGAGATACTGATACTTTTCTTTGAAAGCAAACATTTGCTTTTAAAATACAGCAGTTTTCTATTCTGTGATCCTCCACTCCAAATTATAATAGAAAATATATAATGGTGTTGTAAGAGCTAACAGATGAGAAAAATACACCTTCAATGTGAATTTCCCTTCCTAGATACAAGGTGCTACCCTCAGGAATCTCACTGTAGTTGCAGGCTGTTACTGAGGCATAAATTAAGTACCCCTCACCACAGTTCTTCATGGTTTTCTAGGGAAACCCTGGGTTATGTCTCCGTGCTGCTCTGCCTTGAGTATGTGCCTGGTTTAAATTATTCCAGCCCTTTCAGTGGGTGATGGAAAGGATATTCCTTACTCTATAATCTGATTACTTGATTCGAGAGTCTGCTAACCTTCAATATCTTTGATTCAAGGCCCCTAGCAGAGTGACCTGTCCTTTGAGGACATCCAAGGCTGGGGCTAATTGCACCACTGCTTACACTGACCATGTCTAGAAGCAGATTGGTCTCTCTTTGTTCTTATTTCATGGGCTTTTTGCTTTTAAGACGTAGTGATTCTCCTGTGTTGTTATCTACCACTGAAACCATTGTACTCACAGCAGAATAAGAAACACCAGACCAGGTTCTTTTTAACTTTGATTTGAAAACTGTAGGCTGGCACCAGCCTAAGAAATCAGACTGTGCAACAAGTATCTTGGATCAGAAACTGTGCATCACCCATTTGCTATGTTCTGTAACATGCCCACACCCCACCCCCACCTCCCCACCCTCCACTTCCATCACTGAATTTCTTGCAGGTTTATTTCTGTGGTGACATCACCTTTGTATCTTTGTGTTTTGATTTAAATGGTCTTCACTGTGTGAAACGAGGTAGTACCCTTTCTTCTTCCGGGAAACCAAAACAAAGATGTGAAAAAAAAAAAAAGATTTCGCCTACCCAGTTTGTGAGATGAAAGACTTGATTTTCCAAAGCATCTTAAACTGTCTAACATTTCTCATGCACAAGGCACAGATCAGATGACCTTGCTTGAAGGCTGAGGGACCTGGGTTCTTCTGCAAAGTCTGTTTTGGGTTGGCAGATTGATAAAATGAGGCAAAAAACATGGACAAGTATGAACATTTCAGCATGAATTATTGCTTCTTCATTACATAGGTATGTGAAGTGAAATCCACTCCACAGAACATAGTCCTAGCACTTGTTTTGCACCTAAACTCTCAGAAACAGGGCTAGGTTGCAAGCAATAAGGTAGGTCACATTTTCCACACCCTCAGATGCCTGAGCCAGGAGAACCTGCTTTGCCCCCCTTTAACTTTGCCGCAGCCAGCAAAGACTTGCCAATCCCCCCTCCCCTCTGTGACAAATGGTCATCTGAGGGACAGGGACACAGTATGGGATCCGGTCCTTATCAGCAGTCCTAGTGCATAACCGCAAGTGGGCCAAACTGACGCTGCCAGGGCAGCTTTAATCCAGACATTTTTTAGTTTCTGAGTGTTGAACTTCAGAATGTCATTTCTTAATTTAAATTTCATGGATGCAGTTCCCTCGTGTTTTGGAAATATGTGAATTGAACAAGCAAAAATGCCATTGTCAGTAACTGTTCTGATCTCCATGTAGAAGTGGTAAAGGGCTGTTATCTTGTGTGTAGCCTGCTGTTAGTCATGGGATGGAAACAAATTTGAACAGAAGTTACTGTTATTTTGCTAAACAGCACAGCAAAATCAGAACTCAGGACTAGTTAAATTAGCTTTAGGTTCAAAGGAGGTGGATAAATTAGATATCCTTTCATTCCCTCCAACCTGAATATTCTTTTGCTCTTTTTCTTACCTCCTTCCTGGTAGTTTTCATGCATACCTTTCTTCTCATTTCTCACTCCCCTACGAGGTTATATCCTCCTTCTACTAGTTTAGCCACGCTCCTCACAGCTGTGGTGGGTGCTTATGTGTTCCTTTCTTTTCTGTTCCCATGCCCCACATGTTGCTGCTCCTTACCCACAATCTCAAGGTTGCCGTGTTTCTAAACGTTCTGGCCAGTTTATTACAGCACGTTCTGGACCTTCAACATTTTCCTGATTTTTTGCCCTAATTGTCAGAGCTAAAGCACATACACATATTGATCTGTGTGTGCACATTGGCTCCATGTCCGAAGTGGTTGTTCTTTCTTGTTGATAAATAGAAACTCTGCCAAATCCCCCTCATTTACAGCTCTCCATTCTCAGGTTCCTTACACCCTTTCCTTCCCCTCTTTTACTGACTTTCAGTGTGAAACTAAGCTTTTTCCTCTCACTGCATATCCCCTGGACTCTGTCAGGAGCAGGGCAGAGTGAAGCTCTTCTGCTGTTAGTCCTGGATCTAGAGACCCTGTTAGTCCTGGATCTAGAGACCCAACCAACTCCAGCAAGTGGGAGCAAAGTCCTGCTCAAGTGGCAGGGCTGTGTATCTTAGGGGACCTGGTGTATCCGTGCAACCTGATTGACACACAGAAATTCTAACAAGCCTTTAATGAGCATAAATAACCTTTTTAAAAAAATTTTTTTATTTTCTTTTTTTTTCCCCAGAAGCTTAAGAGCTGACCAGTTATCAAGACCCAGTTTTAAATTGCAGAGCTGTTAAGGAAACAACTGAAAGTTATATTTATTTTTAAACATTGCAAACAACATGTTTCCCCTAATCTTATTCTCAGAAGTGAATATTCACCTGAAACAGAGGCATACAGTAGAGAATTTCTGGCCTGAATGTTAAATTCTGGCAAAGAAATACCTGCTGCAAGCAGATTTTGCAAAAGAGAATTTCAAGACACCTTCGTTATAAATATGTCTATTCCCAGTGTTTGAGGAAAACTAAATTTCATGCTAAAGAAAGATGTATTAACAACCCTTGAAAATTAAGTGATCTAATTATCAGATATAAGCTGAATGTTTTGTTTCCCTGGGCTTGCTCTATCAATATGTGGCATTCCTAACATACTGGTGAGAATGGTGAGAATGAGTTTCTATTCACCTGAACTTTTAATATTTTACTTACTTACCAGGATTTACCAGAAAGGTGAAGACTTTTCACCTGTTCCACTGATGGAACTAAGTTGTCTCACTATAAGTAAGAAATATTAAGTGTACATACTGTAGATCTTGCAACATCCTTCTGAGAATATCGTTCTGAGCATTGGTCACTGCCAGTAAATGTTGATTTCAGACACAGGAAATATAATTATCTCCATTAAAAAGCTATGCAATTAACAACACTTGCCACGCAGTAGAGTCTAGGTTGCCATGGTATTGCCCTATGCCAAGAATAGGAAATAACTGTGGTATATCAGATTCCATCTCATGGTAATTGCTACTTTTTTACTGACCACCCATGTAGCATTAAAAGTCTCCTGCCCAACTAATTCACCTATTTTAAAGCATATTATGGCTATATTTATTCTCTGTTCCACCTCAAATCACTAGTGTGCCAAGTACATAATGCTGGGTTTTCAAATACTCCAGAACATATATTTATGTGATGAGTAGGAAAGAGGCATTCATGATAGAAGAGGAAAATGGAAAAGAAACATGTTGGGGATATGGGGTTCAGGGGAGTGTCTGAGGTGTCTCTGTGGAGTGGAGGAGGGATGGGAAAGGACCAAAGGCAAATGTGAAATGAGAGAGGATCAATAATGATTTTCTGAGTGCTCAGGCATATGTTCATGGAGAAGACATGAAGAATAAATACAACAGCATAATAGATGAAGAAATGGCTGGCATGATGATTGAGCTACAAAGAGGGGCTAATTCAGAGCCGGATAGAAAATTTCCTTTGACATCCTTCTTCCCCAAGCAAATGAAACCTGCCTCCCCCTGCGGGGAAAACTAGGCACTGGTGGAAGATGGGTGTACGGTGGGAACACATTTGGGAACAGAAGGAGATATGTCAATGGAAGAGGTGAGTGGGGAAAAGACAGAAAAAGGAAAAAAAAAATCAGTCAAACAGGGAGGTGAGAAAGATGGGACAGTGAAAAGCACTTTGGGATACTGGTAGGCAGGAACCCAAAATTCAGCTCTCACGTTACAGGAGTTAGGGGAGGACCGGTGCTGTCTATACTCAACCAGAGAGGGCCCTATATGCACTTGGTTGAGTTTTGCACCTGAAACGACCCTGCCTTATTTGTAACTTTGCCTGAAACATGCTGACATTCCAGCAGCCAAAGAAGAGCTGTGACACTTTCAAAAATAAATACAGGTATATACTAATTAGTTCCCTTATTATTTTTTTCATCCCAGAATATTTATACATGTTTTCAAGATTTGGATTTGGGAATGGTTTATACATTTCCTTCCCAAATATATTTTTTTAAGCATGTGCTTTGCACTGAGACACCCTGGTTTGAAAGATGATTTTCTAGGATGTCTTCTTTTTAGCATCCTAGGTTCTGGTATGTGTGATATCACACAAAGTTATGTTTGGGAATGTCCTTATCAAAGGAGGAACTGCCAGATTATTGTACAGGAGAAAAAAGAATTTTGAAAGCTACAGTAAAACTTGCCTGATAGTTGAGAGATTCAGGACATATTTCTGAACTTAACATAATTTTCACTTCAGCTTTACAGTTCACCTTTAACACATATCACCTTTTAAAAATATTTCCACAAGCATCATGTGTGTTACCATCAGAGTGTCAGCTTTAACTGTGAATTCACTGGCTTCGTTATCTGTTTAAGTTTAGCTGCTTATCACTGAAGCACCACAATGGTGGCCATGTTACAATGTGCAGGTGGAGAGGCACGTAGGAACACAGAGAGACTCTGATATAGCAGCAGATTTCTGTGAGTGCTTCGCTTTGCGTGTATGATTATTGCCGTTGTGCACAGAGCTAAGGCATAAGGTATATTGTGTATAGGGTGGGCTTTTGCAGGATTGGGCTCACAGCCAGCTAAAAGTGATAAGACAGACAGATAAATCTAAGCTGGACTCTCAGCATTATTTAAATGTAGCTCTTTGTATTTATAAACAGCAATATGCTGCTGTTACAAAAGTTATTTCATTTAGTGCCATCCTACATTCAGCAATTTAATTATTCTCTTAATTATTGAAACATTCATCATAGTTTTCCGATTGATTCATGAGGGGCTGGCTGCATTTCTTTAACTCATTAATATAGTGACAGGGAAATTGACAGTCCTCTTGCTAACCTCCTATCTCTGAACAGTAATACTGGGAATACAAGACCTTGAGTCTTTTTTTTTTTTTTTTAATTTTTAAAACTTGTATTATTATCACCAGCAATAACTATAGTCATAAAAGCCTCATTTAGTAGCGAAGGAACAGAACGATATATGAGGAAACCCTAATTATCAATGGTTCAGATAGTAAAATCTGCAAACTAATATCTTCCTGAGACCACATTTTTTATTATGAAATGGGTGATAAAGCAGAGATAATTCTAAATCCAAACACATATTATATGAAACAGATAAACCCAAGATAAAAATTAATAGTGACCTTGCATGCCTGGATATAGGAAATATAATCAAGCATATATGTCAGTCATGGCTGGAAAAGGACAGGGAGATGCCCACAGGTGAAAGACTAATTTACAGAATTCTAAAATGTGTTCAAAATAAAATCTGTAGCATCTCTTTTCCCTCCCTTGGCCTGACTTTGAATGTTTTCGGTATCGCCTGCCTGCAAAACTACTGCCTTAAAACATGTTCCTAACTTGCCTTGAAAAGAAAGATTTCACCTTTTTTCTTCTATCTCCTTTATTTACAGGCTGTTTAAGTAATGCACAACTCTCTATGTATCTATAATTTTTTTTGCAAATATATCTGCTATTTATTTCATTTTTATAGCTTCTAAAATGTCAGGTGCTACCCTCAAAGACCTCTCTTGTATTCGTCAGTTTTCTCTCAGGAGAGGTTGTCCAGAGTTTGAAGCATACAGGGTCTTGTCTTAATGCTTATATGAGTACTTCTGCCCTTGGATATTATTCTCATCTTCATGATACTATGCAAATCGACAGCTACTTCCCTGTGCTTCCAGCTACGACTTCTGAATACAGTGAGAGTAGCTGCAAAATAGCTTAAAAAGGGGTGTGAGCATCAGAAATATGAAAGTTCAGCCCTGAGCATGTCTTTCTGTGTGTCTATGTATGTATGTGTTTGTGGATGTGTGTACTAGTCATATACTGTAGTTTGAAAAGTGAATCTGTGTAAATCAATGCATTTATTTAGCTCTCTCACCAACTCGCTCCCTGAGTTAACACCCCAGCACACACAATGCTAGCGAAGGTGATTATCTCTGCTAGCATAATTCCTCCGTAACATCTGCTTTCTCCCATAACACTCCACTAATTTTTCCCTCATTTCATTACACATAATTTTCTTTCAACACAATCTACATGTATTAAGTGGTAATGACTTTCCAGTTAAGAGCAAATCGACGCCAAGGGACCCCCCCCTCGATTGCCTGCCGTGCCTGACTCCGGCTATTAAAGATAAATTTGGTGCCTCAGAAAGCTGCAGTAAGCTAATCAATCAATTAAGCGGTTAGGACATACATTATCAAAATTCCACAGTGCGGGGGTGCATGAGAGCATGCTGATATACTTGGTATGATTTTAGGAATAAAAAAAAGAAAAAAAAGAAAAAAAAAAAAAAAAGAAGCTACTAATGAATACAATTTGAGGTTGAAAGTCAGTATTCAGTGTCTTCTGAAATTAAAACTCCAGCTATTACACACTACCGACAGCAACTTTGGTGTCCATGCTTGTACAATTTCCACTGCAAACTTAATACCTAGTGCAGTTTACTAGTGTTACCAGAATGGAGCTGATGACACAGTAAAATCTATTTTTAAATGATACGAGGATTCTGGTGCATAATAAAGCAATGCCATTCACAGTTAAGCTGCCTGTTCTGTCCCTAACTTGTCATTGTGTCTCAGGGTACTGCCACAGCCTTAGAACACTGATTAATATTCTGTATTATGTGTGTTGCAAAAAGGTGGTTTAAGGACAGGATGGCAGCCATCACATCCTGTTGTGTCAAGTGTTATTTTCAACAGTGCTTTAATATTCATTCTGAGTTTAATTTTGGGGGTATTTTAAACTCGTAAATTAGATTGAAACTAAAAAATGGCTTTGACTTTTTTGTTTTCTAAAAAGCAACTCCTAGTGAAGTCATGTCCTTTGCAGAACTGACTTACAAAACAGCTTCAGCTCAACCAGAAAAAGTTAAGTTCACTTACAATCACGTTTCATTTGAGTGCAAGGAAATAGGACAATTTCAGAAGTATACATAATATCATTAACGACCTCTTCATTGCTACATTTTCTTTATTGTCTTTGGCAGTGAGTTGTTATTTGTATGGAAAAATTACTTAACCAATGAAAGGCATGTTTTTAAAATGTAAAAATATTTTTCTTGCATTGTGATGAACAGCTTATATGCCAGTATTTGGCCAAATGCTAAGGAAATCGAAGCAAACCCCCAAAGACCGTAAGAATTATACAAGCAATGTTTGTAGCTCTGCCAGGACTAATGCAAAAGGAGAGTTAAATAGAACTTTACAGCAGGTTTCTGAACAGGACAAAATATGACAAAAATTGAAAACCATGTTTTTAAAACAATCAGTAAATCTATAAAATATAAACTATAAATGGATCATTACTAGAGTTTGCAAATTACTTTTCCTGTCAGTATTAAGCATTTTGCCTAAAGCTTTGTTATTGTAGTTATCAGATGAAACAATATGGCAAAACTCCTGCTTACTTTTCCAGAGCATTTTCCTCACTTTCTGCAAATTACATTGGAGCACGTTTAGTGCATACACTTCTACTAGTGGAAAGAACTGTAGCATCTTTTTATTTATCTAAATAAATATTCCTTACCAAAAAAGAATCAGGCTGTCAAAGATAAAAAGGGTGATTTTGTTTTGTTTTAATGTATAATACAAATAAAGGAGGTAACTCGGTCCCTTCTTTCTGGTGTGTTTGTGAAAGGAAAAAAGCCATGAATAAACTCTACAAAGAGTAGTATAAATGTACACGATACGTGTAGAACACTTAATCTACGTCCGGCATGTAAAATACAATTACAGAGAGTTAATAACGGCAAATATAGTGAAATAAAAAAGCTATCCACAGAGACTATACAAGCGCATCCTTCAAAAAACCCCAAAACCAGCATGTTTCAATAATATGACGCCATCCTTTCTTTTGTGGCATTCTTCATTGACTAGGCTGATAATGAAAAGGCGTCAGGGAGATTCACAGTTTAGAGTTGTATTTTCTTCCTTTCCTTTGTGCTGTTCCTTCCCATTTATGACTGTTTTCCTGCCTTTGCTCTGTATGGAGGGTATGAAATATTTCAGAGCTGCGTTTTCTTGTAAGATGTAGGGCTGAATTTGACGTTGTTATCGTTACTAAGAGCATGCAAGTTTAAGTTTATTCAGTTGAAAAAGACACAATGATGTTGCTTTTCCTGATACAGAAACAGCTATATTGGTTTTTATAGGATTTTTAGTGCAGGCTTCTTCATCTGTCCTGGACCTGATAGCTACTCAATCAGCTGTTTGGGTTTTTTTTGTTTGTTTTCGTTTCTTACGCATTCTCTTTTTGGAAAAAAAAAATCATTCTGATTTATCTAAAAGCACATCAAAACATCTTTATCTGTTCATACTGAGTGAAAAATTCCTTCAGATTAAGGGGGGTGGGGGGTGGGGTGGGGGGTGGGGAGGGGGGAAGAGAGGCAAACAATAAAAAAATCTCAGACCAAACCAGTTTGCCTTCTGCTTTTGTGCAGTGCATGTAATGACTGAACTTTTGACTTTAAAGTTTT
Organism: Falco rusticolus; assembly: GCF_015220075.1. Lineage (NCBI taxonomy): Eukaryota > Metazoa > Chordata > Aves > Falconiformes > Falconidae > Falco > Falco rusticolus. The sequence continues at coordinate 39,330,156 of NC_051193.1, read as the reverse complement.
TCTCTGGTGCAGTGCTGTGGAAAAAGAAACAAATAAACAAGCAAACAAAAAAAAAAAGATCCCCTTGGTGCCAAGACTGGTCTAAGGCAATACCTGGTGAGGGGAATATTTTTTGTTGTTGTTGTTGTTGTTTACTTGAAGCAGATAAAACACCCACCTTAAACCCGCCCTCTATTCAGTTCAGCAGCACCTCCATACTCCAATAAACCGTTTTCATTCCATCTGGCGTGCGTTTGCTCTGAAGACATTTTCCTGTCAATCTCTCCTGCCACATTAAAAATCTGTCATTACTATTGCATTGCCGCCTGGCTCCTGAGATTTGTCTGACTGCTTTATTGCTCCTCTCATTTTTTTTTTTTTTCTGCTACAGCCGAGAAGCAGAAATAAAGGTTTGTTGTTGAAACATGGCCGCAAGGAAAGTAGGAGGCACACATCTGTCAAGGTATTACCTTTCTTCAACCAGGGATTAAGGTGTTTTACTGCTCTCGCTACTGAGCAGTCACACTGAATAAATTTTCTCAGTAGAACATAAAAATGAACTCATACATTTTGAACTGGGTTTCATTCTTTCAAGCCAACCCATATAATTATGCAATGGCATCAGTGTTCGGGGGAAAAAGAAAAGTCAGAAAGGTTTGCGTGTGCCCCCCTTCTCTCTCCTGCACCACCCTTCACATTTACGTTATTTAAATGCTTATTAGGAGGGCAAGACTAAGGCAATCAGTATTGGGGAGAGCACTCTTCCTTGTCGCTGTTACTGGATCCCTTGCAAGGTCAGATGGGGTACAGGGCTTTACTCCCCTTGTTTTGTCTCTCTGCTCACAAAATAAACCTGGCTGTGAATATTCACCGTTAATTCACATTGAAGCAAGTCAGTAGAACTGTGATTTCTGAAACATTGTCTTTTGAAAGAAACTGGCAATATTAACTGTTATGTACCCTTCCCATTTCTGCTGCAGACATTAACTTCACAGTCTCAATGGCACAAGTGAAGATGATTTAAAAATTAAATTTAACCAGTGGAAGTGATTGTTACACCAAGATAGAGCATGACAGATAGTCCTCCACAGTCCTCTGCTGGATACTCCTGCATCGTCATCTCAGTCCAGTTATGTGAAGTCAGGCATCTAAAAATGAAAGGATTATCTCACAAAATAAATATTAGGTGTAGGTAAATGAAGGATCAGGTCAAATATGTCTGTGAGGGGGAAAATATAAGGTGCTTTATGTGGGGGTTTTTTTCTGAAAAAGGATAGTGCAGGTTTTCAATCTGAGGAGACCCCAGGACAGGAGGACTAACCTCCATGCAGGAACCATAAACCTTCCCAAACTTTAAGGAAAAAGTAGTTAAGAAAGTACTACACAGAGTCAGAAATCACAGCTCCATCCACATAAAGGCTTCTAGAGCTCCATACCTCCAGGAAGCTCTGCAGCACGTCCCCACCATCAGTTTGACTTGCTCTCTGTTTTGTCCTAGTCCTAGCTGCCTAATGTACACAGTGCCTCAGCTCAGGCTCCCCTTTGGAGTGAGACAAATACCTCCCACCAAAGATGCTAACTTGTGTCATTGCTGACTGACATATTTATTTAGCAGTAAGGTAGCTCAGTTCAACAGAGAAATATTAGGACCTGCAGTTCTACTGAAAAACTGCTGCTTGAACAAAAGCAAATGAGCTATCCCGCAGGTCAGCAGATAATCTGTCACTCACTTCTTCTTCATGGTGTCCCAAGAAGGTCATAAATCACCAGGGTATCAGTTCAGTACTGTATTCCCCCAGCATCTACTTTCTGCTGGCTATTGGCTATTTTCCATCCATTTCAACTCAGCAAAGAACACAAAGGAAAGTAAGCACTGTGAAATCTTACACTCCTCTGCCTGGTCCCACCTCCTTCTCAGAGCTGAATTGCATGGCTGAATTTACAGCTTTCGTATGCTGGGACAGCACCTGGGAACGTATTGGGCTGTATGGCGAGCCAAAGATCCATCCCAAACTATTTCCAGGTTTTAATTCTTCAGGGGAAGGGAACATCTTCTTGTTCTGTATTAGTATAACACCTAGCCCAACGAGGGATTTAAGGTTGTTATGTAGTGCTTCAGTGCAAATGACAAGTAATAATGTGACTGTGGAAATACAGTTCCTTCAGGTGTTTGTTTTTTTTTTTTTTATGGTATCCTTGATGTGCCTCTCTGACTTAGACCATATTTACAAGTAGTTGGTTCATAGGAGTAAAAATATAGAGTGAAACAACTGGTGCTGAGGACCCCATGTCCACATGGCATGCCTTTCTGGGGCATTACCTCAAACTAATTCTAGTCTGGTCCCGTGGACTGGAGGCCCATTAACAAGTGGAGTACATTATGTGTGCTTCCAGAGCACAACGTCCGTATAGTTTCATCTGAAAGAAACCCAGTCTGTGCTCCTTGAGCCCACTCTGCAGTGCAAGCCCGGGCACTCTCAAAACACCAGTGTAAACGCAGCTGATGCCTTCTCTGGCAGCCCATGTGTTTGCTGCATCCTGCGTGTGGCTGATGTTCCTCCATGTGCCTCAAAGACAGGGTGCTGTTTGGTGATACAGAGCAGCAGTGCATTAACCTGCTACACCAGGTGAATTCTGCAATGCATATTTAGTTGAACACAAATCATTTGTAGATAATCAACCAAAAAAAAAAAGGTAAAAGGAAAGACAAAAGAGAAATAAATATATGCTCTTATTCTTTTATCTTATTTTGGTTTACACAAAAGCACTCCCGGTGACTTTGTCCGATGCAACCCCCAGGGAACTTGAACCCTGTAGCAGTGTCACACTTGACTGCAAATTCAGATTACTTGCACAGGTCTGGTGGTTTTTGGTGGTCTTTCAAAATGAAGTTTCAATATTTTGCTCCAGAAATGTGTGTGGTGATGACAGCCCTTTACCTACTACTGTCCCAGCATACATAGTTCAGAGTTAAAAATGCTATCAGTAGTGGTAGTTTAATTTGCAAAGCCTATCTGAAGTAGGCAACTGCTTTATACCTTTGGGTGTGTTTAAATTACATATCAGGATCCAGATCAAAGCTGGCAAATGGCCTCTTGCCAAGATATTTTAAAAAGCAGTTCATATTTGTAGGAGACAACAATAAGGGGCCAAATTTTCAGAAAATGTGAAGCTATTAACAGTCCTTTTGGGAACCTCAGAGTTCTTTTTTCTCTTAAACAAAAAGCCCTAGCACCTATTTTTATCTAAACAAGAATTCAAATAAGAATAATTGAAAGTAAAGGGAACTCCGTATCTCAGTCTTCATTAAATTGACCACTTGATTTTAATTACCCAGGAAAAACAGGGCAATATTTTCCCATGGATGAAGAGCCTTCACATCCAATCAAAGCAGCTCAAAGCTTGAATATAAATATGCATAGCTTCTGGTCCACGCAGAGGGATGTGGTTGATAAGTGTCTGAGAGGAAGATTTGGGCAGTATAGTTTGATCCGTGTCTTGGGGTTATTTGCCTAACCGTGGCTGCTTCTCACCCAGTCAGGCAGTGGTTATCAAAGCCTCATGTGCAGTCCCAGTGCAATAAGTCCACTGCGAGTGTTATCTCCATTCTGGGAACCAACTCCAGATGCACAGAGTTTTAATGACTCAACAAATTGTGCTGCCCACACTCATTACTTAATACCTCCTCTAAAAAAAAAATAATTTAAGCTGCCCTCACATGATAATTTTAGCTTCTATACTCTTATCCCAATAGAGCCACTCCCTGCTCTATGCATTTAGGTCATCCCATCTTCACCTGCTTTTATTCTTCTGGTGCTGGTAAAATTAAGTTAGAACCACCACATATATATATATAATTGATTAAAGGCTCTTTCTCTCAGTAAAACTAAACATATTCATGTTCTTCTTTCCCAGTAAGAATGTGGAATTCACTCATCCCACTCTCATACCTGTCCTCTTCACACCTCTCCACAGAGCAATGTCAGCTATTGCCAGCTACTCAAGGACAGATACTGCTTTTAGTGAGGGAAGAAGAACAGAGGGAGTCTGTTCAACCAGTACATTTTGAGGGAAAGACTTTCCCAGTGTCAAGGCATGGGTTCTTCCCCACCCCCCACCCCTCACCCCTTTCCCCAATAAATATAGCAACTTAGCCTGCTCTAAAACAAAAACAGTTTAGTTTCTGCATGGGATGTCCGACACCTGAACCAGAACTACAACGAGGAAGTATCATCTCCTCACAATTCCATCAGCTAAACTTTTTAACATACTGCTTTATCATGCTTAGGCAGATACAGACTTATCAAGGGAGTTCCCATTCCCATTAGCTCCAGCCATCATGGTACCTGCTCCCATGCTTGGTCACGGGTCTGTTGAGATGGTGGCTGTACCCATCACTTCAATGCAGCAAGATGGACAGAAAGACATTAGGGAAAGGAAAAACATCCACTGATCAGCAACCAGCCTTGAAAGACATTTTCTACTATGGGCCTCCTACATGAACTTGATCCAGTCCACTGTGCAGCATCTCTGCACATCCATTCCCTGTCTGTGGAACCAGGGAGGGCAGCACCTCCTCTGCCCACTGTGTCTCCGATACCGTGGTCACTGGCCACACGAGTCCCCAACAGCAGGAGCAGGAGAGCCTGCACAGTGATGTGCACTTGGGAAACCCACATGGGAGCGCTCCCAGCAAGACTGCTGCTCACGTGGTTACAGTTGATCACATGTTGGAGAATCTTCTCTGTGACAGACTCTCATCTCTTCACTGCCAGGGAGGAAGTACCATGAATGACTGATGCAGAGAGCAGCGTGTAGCTCTCTCCCAGGTCTGTTCGCTGCTACAGAGCGTATGCCTGTTGTTTGCCTTGCCTTTTCTGTCTCACTCTTCCCCTCTTCCCTCTGCATTGCTTTTAGGCTGGGGGTGATGGTCTGAGAAGGCAGATCTTTCCCCTCGGGGAGAATTTGCACTGCTGATGCAGAGATCTCAGTGCTGTACATCAGAAAGCTACCGCATGCTACATTGCAAGCATGGTGTCAGCCATCCAGCAGCATCTTCTAAGGGCTGCAGTTTATGGTTTTTTCATCCAATATTAACAAAAGTTTTATTGACATTCTTTGTTGAGCAAGAACTATGGGTTTGGGCAATTAACTTTCTAAAGAATTCCAATCAAGACTGGAAATTTTTCATCATATATTCCCCCCATCCACCTGCTTAGTTTTTGCTCCCCACATGACAAGTGCTGTCTCCCTAATGAACCATGTTGGTTCACAAATTAAAGCGAAAAAGCTAAAACTGCTCAATCTTACCTGGCACTGGATGTAACCAGGAGGTGCTGGGAAGGGCAAGAGAGAACGGGAAGGTATTGTCTCTTTAAACCTGCCCTGCACCCCTTGGATACCACTGCCAGCATGTGTCAGAACAGCTCCTTCAACAGACAATGCTGCAAGTAACCTTCAGGATGCGTTTCTTTCTGTAGGCCACTAAGTACTTTTGAACACAGGGCTGTGTCTGGCTCTTTGAGCATCTCTCAGAACAGCTTTACTGTCTTCTACAGGTGGGCCCTGTGCTTCACTGTGCTGAAAACGCTTATGGATTACTACGCAGGAGCTGCAAGGATAGATTGGTTTCCTCTTCAGAAAACAAGTGCGAAGTGCAAAAGCCCTACCGGCCACTCTGATCTCTGTGCCTGTGCCTGGCAACAGCAGCAAGTTGTCATATGCAGCTTAAGAGCTCTCAGCCCAGAACATAGGGGTGAAGTGGCTGCCCTTGAGTCTCAGCTCAGGCTGAAATCAGCCTGGAAACCTTGGGGTCAGCTTACCCAGGGAAATAAGCCTGGGACCGTGACATTCCCCTCTAGAGGGTGACTGCAGCATCTCAGGAGACACCAGGGCTTGGTGGTTGTTTATCTGTTCTCTGTGATGCTGTGTCCTGCAGGGCATATTAAAGTCCATGAAATAATGATGAAGCAGAGGTGTAATTAAAAGCCACAGTGACATTGATCTGCTGAAATTTCAGAGGGAGCTTGGGGCACACAGGGAGACTATCCATCTTACCTCACGCAGGGCCAGCTTGATTGGCCTACTGGGTATTGCAGATGGCGAGGCTCCTCACCTGTGGCCGGGAGGGCTCCCACTGCAGCAGCCCTACTGGCTTCACATGGCTGCAAAACAGGAGGATGGGGAATGAGTGGCCACAGCTGCCACGGTCTGTCCTTGCACAGCGGCAGAGAAATTGTTTAAAGATACAGGTCTGCTTTCCAGTCCTTACTCCTTTATCTGCAAATGATAAACGCCACATTTTTACTTAAGGACAGTTTCCCCTACTAAGAGCCATTAGGCTTTCAGACTTCTTCGCTGTATGAATTTGGTCACTGTTTAGCACTGATTCATACCTGATTATTTTGGTTCCAACCACTTTTCATCAGTTTATTTTCTTCATTCAAAAAACTCCAGGGGACATTCCACATCAACCTCTACCTCTATGTGGTTTCTCATTTCATTTTCTAATTTGCTGAGGCTAAATAAAAGTTAACTTGGGGTCGATGACTTTCCCTCAGATAACAGGCTCTCTTTCTTCAGTTTGGACTTTGAGCGCTTGGGATCATTTCTCAACCTGTAACTTAAAGATTACAGGTTTCAAACTACTTCAGAAGCTGCCTTTATGTCAGAGAAGTGAGAAGTACAGAGCTCACTAAGTTAACAGTGATGCCATAGCTTTCTTTGGTAGCTGGCATCTTCTGTACATCATTATATAATCACAGATTTTTACATTCTTTTTATAAACCCCAGCCTATTTTTTATTCTTTGCTTCCTCCCACTTCATTTGCTACTGACGGCTGCTGCTAAAGTTCCCTTACCTCTCTCAGAAAGGAAGTAGGTTAAGAACAAAAAGAAGAACTCTATCAGATTATAGCAAACATGTGGGCCCTACTGAGAAATGATGCATCTTACAATAGTACCAGCAAAACAGCTTTCTCTGAAGGCTAAATTGCTAAATATATCCACAGACTTCTGTGAGCTGAAAGCAGCTGTCTTCTGCTTGTTTTCAGTTGTTAGACTCCTGATGTCCCAAATAATGCAGTCTCACAAAGGGTCAAAATTGATATAATCAGGATAATGAAATCACTCTTACAAGGCTGCAGTTTATACTTAGTTTATAATTAGGAGTCTGCTGTCTCAGGTTAAGATACTGTAAAGTTCCAATGAATTGTTAAACTATTCACAGCACTGTGCTGCAACTAAACTTGGAAAATATAATGTCCTAAAAATATCCTCATGTAAACACATCAGAAATGGAAGGATGGGAAATCCAGAAAAAAAACAAACTCTAGAGTTGTGTCTTCTGCACAGGAAAATGGTAACACTTTGCAATATTTGATTTGAGGCTGGCAAGGATATTATCCTTTTTAAAAAAATTACCCAGAGCCTCAATTAGCATGAGTTTCAACTATGCTAGGGTGATTTTTACAAACCAGAGATCATGTGGTCTGTACTTCAAAAGTGACAAGAACTTCCTCTGACTAATCTATTTTTCATTTTTCTAAAGAGAAATAAATGGATTCCCTGTGACTTCTGAACTGGAGGGCAAATTAATACAAATTTCTGATTTTGGACTGAAGCTCAGATTCTGGTAGCTTCTCTGCACAGACACAATTACCTGTCTTCATGGACCTGCTTGTATACATCTAGTCAAGCTCCCCTTTTCCGTGTCACTGTTTTCAGTCTAAAGGACATGTCATTTTCCCCAAGATCTGCATGCATTGTTCAACTTTAAATGATTGCCTAACCCTCAGTCACGGCTGCCTAGAAGAGTATGAATTTTGTATACCTCTCCCCCCTAAAGTGAGAAATTATAAGTGTTTCCATAATTACCTGCTATCAGGGCCAAAAAGCTGAAGTAACATCAGAACTGATCTGAAGAAGAAACTTCTTAAAGACTTGTCTCAGTTACTGTCTGTACTAAAGTTACATTGAGCGGACTTTGAGAATCTTCTGGTCTGAATACCAGAACTAAAGCCTGTGCAATTCTACTGTATTTTGAGAGTATTAATGAAAAAGCAGGTTCCAGAATGAAGTTAGTTTTGGTTTTTTGCTTTCATCTGGGTTGGAAGAATACCCTATAGAGTACAGTATCTGAAGATTTTTACTTTTCATGTGCATAGAAATGTGACATTTTTGGTCATCTGACATTTTTTATTATTTTATATTTAGCATAAGTTACATGATGCAGATCTAAGGTACCTAAATACAATTTCAAATTTATCCAATACCTCACTCACTCATCTAGCTAAGGACGTGATCTGCAGTCAGATTTTATGTCCAATATTGCCAGCCATCAAAATTCAAAAATCCAGAATCAGCTCCCAAAAAATGTGAAGCCAGTGTAGAAATCACAATATTTTAAAAGCCCACCTTAAATGCTGGCTTAATAATAATAACAAAATCTACTGAACCTTTCAGGGCTTTTTTTTCAAACTGTTCTTGGCAAACAGGAGAGCTAGAAATGCTGATATTGTTAAAATAAAATAAAGAAGGTTTTCTTTTCTTTTAATCCTACAGGTGTTAATAACAGCACCAAAGATGGCATGATTCCTGATGAAACCTGAAAAATTGGTACACTGCCTCTTTAGCTGCCCACAGTGTAAAGGCTTGCAGCACTGACTTCTACTCTGTGTCAATATTTATCTCTCCTTAGAGCAGAGTGCCCTGGAATTAGAGACCTGATTTGTAATTAACAGTTAAGCTCAGTATTTTGGGTAGTTTAGGTACTGTGCTGTGTCAATTTTCTGTACAGAGCTGGTTAAGGTGTGCTGAATGTGCAGATTTCTTTCAGTGTAATTAGCCCACTGCTTGCTTTTTGCTGACAAACCCAGGCTCTTCCATTGGCACTGCATAATATGTGTTCACAGCTGGTGAGTGAGGACCTTTCCTCTGAAAATGTCTTTAATCAGTTAGTGGGGGGAGCTTTGTAGGGCCACTAAAATATGCATTTATACAGGCATATTCATCTCTCAGTAGACTAAAAAAGATTTTTCCAAAGTTAGCCATAAACATTCAGCTCCCATGTGAAACCCATGGGGCATGTTCAGTTGCCTGGAAAATCACTTTCAAAATTAGCCTGTCTGCTCTTTAAGATAATGTGTGGTTTCTTTCTTCCTTTACAAAGAATGAAAGCATAGACCATAAGGGCCAAATCTCCGTGTGCTGTACGGAATTGCCTCCAAAAGGGCAGGGCTGGTAAAAATATTGATTTCACCTTTGCAGCACCTCTTTTTCTCAAGAGGATTCTCCCAAAGTACCTGATTTTCCTGCTGAGTCAGCACAAGTGCCTCTGGCAATAGCCTCTGGAGAGAAACACCTCAACACATCCACTGAATGGAGGCTCCAGCTGCAAAAGTCAGAACTGTCATATATAACTTTCTGATAAACTAACTAGCCTTCATAGTTACTTCCAGAGCCCCATGACACCTTATGGCTTATATTTTATCTGTCACATTGTAGTTATAAACCAATGAGAAATATCCGACAGCTTATATGTTTCAGCTAAGGCAAATAAATCAACTAAAAATGTTCTATAACAAAGTAATTTGTCAGTGACTGTTACAAAATTAAGAGGAAACACCAGAAATTAAGATATCTGAACCATACTCTCTCGTAGACTGATGCTAAGGCCTTGGACAAGCCATTGCATTGCTCGCTGGTTTAGAAAGTCCCTATCTGTGAAATATTTCCAGAGTTTCCATAAAGGTGTTAGAGTCATGATAATTTTGAGATAGTACACAACTAGTGGTGTTTATTACTAATATTATTTGCATACATTACTGGCTTTAAGCTTAACTGAGCCTTTGGTGCACAATGCACTGAGAAATGCGTAGTCCCTGCCACAAAGAGTTTACAGTCTTACCAGGCTGGAAAGAGACAAGAAGGGTGTGTCCCTTCTATGGCTATTATTCCACATTTAGGGAACTTAGAAAAGTTATGCAAAAGCCATGGAATAGTACCAAAAATATGTGAAAAATCGGTGGATGGAGTGCCATCAGGTGACATCCCAGTCCACTGTTTCATCCTCTACCTCACAAAAACACAGCTTCCCCAGAATTTGGGCTCAGCCCTCACGCCTATGCTAACAACACATAGTATCTCACTGACAAATGCCTTGGGTTTAGTGGCTCGGTGACTGCAGTGGCATCCGTGAGGATACAGGGTTTACCATATGGACAAGGCCAAGTTCTGCTGGTAAGGAGCGAGGCTTCGCTGCCCGGAGGGCTTCCCCTGCTCTCATCTCATACCACCTCTGTGCTCCCCTTCCCAACTGTCTTCCCTGCAGGCACTCAACAGGAATCTGAGCTTTCCCTCCTGAGATGATGAACCCTAGTTCCTAATTGACCAAGGAAGCCAGTTGGAGCTCCTTGTGCCTTCATCCTACAAATGAGTCCCTGTGGCTACTGGAACCCACCCACAGAGGCCTAGGTGGAGGACTGAGAAAGAGGTGAACAAACATCTTTGGGCTAACCTGTACTTCACACAGAGCACTGCTGTGTTTGGTATAACCTCCTAGGTGTGTATGGAGTTATATTGGTGGAAACCTATGGGTCGTTAGCAATATGCTCTGGTCCTGGAGGAAAGGAGGTGGGGAGAGGAGGTGGAAACGGGAGGGAAAAAAATACCCAGATGGGAAATGAACCTGTGCATCTCTCATGGGAAAATGCATTTCAGTCATCCAAGCAACAGCCTAGCCCACGGAAAAAAATTGTTCTTTCTAGCTGTTACGCCAAAAGAAAAAAAAAAATAAAAGGACAAATGGATAAATTGAGTATATTTTTATCACATCCTTTCTCACAAATTACTGACTACATTCATGTTTCTTATGGGGAGCCATTTTTATATTTAAATAGTCACATACTACTCCAAAAAATGTTTCCTGAAAAACTGAAACCATTATTATGTTAAACTCCCACACAGGTTGTTTTAAAAATATCTTTAAATACTATTAAAGAACAATCATTATGTAGGTTTATATCTTATGAGTGGGAAGCAGAAATCATCAATGAATCATATTATCCCTCCAACTGTAACAACAATATGATCAACTACCACAATAACAAAAAAGTTTATGCATACTGTATATCTGTTTTGCAGACAGTTTCCTGCCTTGAAATCTGCGTAATAAGTAAGCTGTGGCAAGTGTAATATGCTATTTACTTTCCATACGCTATGGATAGCCGGGCTGCTTGATCTGGTGCATTGCTCCTCCTTTAGGTACAGCTCCTTGCTGAAGTGTATGGCATCCCTGAAGAAGCAAATTACTCTTCTACAAAATCTAAGATCCTGAAAAATGTTGCCAGATATACAGAGCTAGACATTTAAATTATTTTATGGTGTTTTTTGGTTAAAAGCAATGTTTCTTGTTGCAGAAAATATCTTCAGTTGTATGCTGCTTTGCAGAGGGAAGTGACAATGGGACATTACTGAGGGAAGAGAAAGATTGCAAAAGAGATGGAAAAAACACCATGGAGATCAATATTTAATCTATAATTATAGGTGTACAGTATGTACTGTGTATTTTTTAAATATAACTTGGCTATTACTATTACTCAGTAGGAAGGGAACAGATACTGAGAGCCCTGGTTAGCAACCATAAGAGGTATGTTTAAACACACACATTTTCAGGAGATTCATAGGAAGGAATGGATTGTAGTCTCTCTGATTCTTTTTTTCATGTCGGAAAATCTGAGAGCTTTACCTGGGAGATTTAATTTCAAGCAAAAGAATTTGTAAAATAACTTCCAAAGTTTATGCTGCATGTATGAAAAAAATATTCATGTCACCCTATTCTTCAATAAAGAAACAATGTGTAGATAACTTTTCGCAGTGGAAATACTGATGGTATAAAGAGTTATAAATAAATACTGTCAGGCCTCTGTGTAGGAAAGCCCCCATCCTCTTTATTGGTTTCAGTCAGGAAGCGTGCAGGTAGCACTGACTGTAACTCTGCTCAAACAGCACTAGAAGAAATCACAGTATTCCTGGCAGCTCTTATTCATCATGAGTTTAACAATGCTTTGAGTGTATGCATGTAAGTATCTCTGTGTGCATGCCATCTTATATAGGCACTTATATGCTACTTCAAGGTTCTACTGAAGGCCTTTGAAGTTAGCTGGCCAGAAAAAATGAGGCATGGGGGGTGGTGGTGGGGTGGTGGTGAAATTATTTTAAGAATTTTAAAATTATATTATCAGGTATCATCTGCTTGCTAATGAAGCTTCAAAGTTATTTCCAGGGCAGAATTCTGCAGATTGCTCCAGAGAAAAAGTCCAACAGTGTATCTGAAGACCTCATTCCATCATTAATGAGTGCTTAACCCCAGCATATTTGAACTTGGACTACATGACCAGTAGTCAATTTTCACTAACAGGTTTTTTTTTTTGATCCTGAAAATCTGTAGCCATGTCATCAGCTCCTTCTTAATTATACCGTATTCTTTACATCTGTCCTGCTAAATAACTCTAATTGAAATAGCACCGGCGTGAATTTTCGTAATGTTCCCCTCAAGACATCCCGAAAGTGACTCACACGAGAAAACAGACTGAAGTCACAGCTGGAAGCACGTCAAGGATCATTTCCATTTTTACATGATTAATTTGAATTTAATATCTTAAATCAAAACCTGATTAATTTAAATAAAATTTTGATGGTGCCCTGCTTCTAATATACATTGCAGTAATTAGATTCTGCTTAATGTGATTTTTTACATAATTAAAAAAAAGAGTAAGTCAAGTGTAACAATGCAGAGTTGGTACAAATCTGTCCATATATATACATATACATACACAGACACACACACATGGGATTTTGTTGAGACATTGCTCAGGTACAGGAAAGATCACAGCTGGATGGCTCTGCCATAGCTCAGCTTATGGCATGTGTAGAATATTCTGCTTCTATTTCACTGCAATGTGAATAGCTTTCCTTAAAAAAACAAACAAACAAACAAAAAAACCAAACAACAACAAAACAACCCCAAACAAAACAAAACAAAACAAAAAAAGCCACAGAAAAAAACCAGCTGAAATCAGATTAGTGAATAAGTTTAAAAATATCACCAATGCAGTAACCTGCCTCAACCCATCAATCCTAGTTCCTCCCACTTTTTAGCCAACTTTTCTTTAGGAGTTAGCTCTGTGTATCCCATAAGTAAGTGAGCAGGTTTTTCCCAAACATCTGTAATGCAATATTTACAGCAGCTCATGGACTGCTGTTTTTCATGAGACTTACAAAATTATTTATAAAACAAATCGTTACTGCATTTTTATAGGTGCTCCCCCTGCCTGTCTCTGATTTTATAAAATGTTCCTGTGCACTATGCAAGCAATACAGTGAGCAAAGAGCCGTTTGTTTGTGTTAGGATGAGGTGAAGCCTGCCTGCACCACGTACCTGACCCTTTACTGATGCTGCTTGTGATCAATTACTTTGGCTGAAAATGGTCACTGCTAGTGAATGAAACTTTGCAAGGTGCACTGCACTCACAGCAATACTTCAAATGTTTCCAGCTTCTTTGCAGGAGGAGCAACTACTAACATGGGCTGAGCAATGGGTTTACCCACAGCTGCAGATGGAGCTTCAGTGAAGGCATGCAACAAAATGATGCAGGTAGGCCAAAATCCTAGGGAATCCAGAGATGGAGTAGAATCTTTGATTTTGTGGATTTGGGCTTCTTTTTCAGTCATATGTGAAAATTTATGTAAAATGTATTTTTGTTTAAGGCTAAAATATCCAGTTCATTACTGTAAATTATGAATCCTTTAGGCAAAAAATAAAATAATGCCAAAACAAAAATGTTGCCTTTAAACATAGAAAAGAAAGGCTGGCGCATTCTTGTCCTACCTGACCAAAGTGCTCAATAAATTATGCTTCAATAATTAGATCTTTCTTCAACAAGGCAGTGAAACATCAACCTGACTATTCACTATGGAGTAATCCCAGTATACATCAAGCCCCTTGACTTCAGTGGTACTTTCCACCAGCTTTAAAATGCTGGGCAGTGCTTAACTAATAGTAAATCACTGTTAAACAGAAGAGAATGATGGAGAGTGAAAAACTCCTTTGCTGCCTGGGGCTAACAGCTTTCAGGGAGGTGCATGCACCGTTCATCCTTTTATGAAGGCAAGTAAAATCATTCAGGTGTATTTGATAGCATCCAGCTTTCCAAAAGCCTTTATGTACACTATGTTATAAATATCATGTAATGGCACACAGTTAATTTTTAATTTTGATATTTCTTTGAAAGAAAATTCCTCCTTGCTGGTGAAGCTGGTGGATATTTGCTGGTAATTCAGACATATCAGATGGTCTGCATATCCTCCCTGTCCTAAAAAAGAACACAGAACAAAACAAAGGGAAAAAACCACAACAGGCAACAGGTTCAAGTCAGTATGCAGCCACTAAGGTCAGGTTAAATGCTTCTCAACAGAAATGAGAAAAAGCCCGCAACAGAAATTGAAGAACTGTGCAACGATATACTGAACTTTGTTCAAAATACAGGCAGAGAGAAGGAAGAGAAAATGATTTAGAAAGTCAGGAACCAGAATTACCTGCTGAAAAAATGCTACATATAGTGGTTTACAGCAGCTTTGTCTATTTTTCAGGCTCCTAACTATCTCTTCACATTGTTGAAATTACCAAAATTGTCATTCTCATGCAGCATCGGACCCTCACAAAGTCATTGTCACAGCAAGGTCTCCTATGCCATCATACTTGGTCTCCTCAAATTTACCAGCATATTACCTGTGGATCACTGCAGATGTGTAGACACAAATTAAATTTCTTCAGTTTGACCAATCAACCTTCCAAGATCGTTAGTTCTGTGGATTATGTAGACAGAAGCCAGTGAAACTGACTACTGATTCCAAGGAATTTGCTTATTTATTATTCATCACGCACAAGTAATAATAATAAAATGCCACTTTTTATCTTACAGCTAAAACTTTTGATGACAGTCAGCTTGGGTTTTTTTTCCTTCTACATTTAGGTTTCTCTCAACATCAACTACAATATGGTCCAAAAATAACAGTATAGTTACTGTCTGGGGAAAAACTACTTTACTGCTTATATTCTTATTCCAAAGTTAAAGTCAAAACAAAATTAATCGGGAAGGGTTATCTATAATGTATCACCATTCATTTCAGAAAAAAAAATATCTTTGCCGGCAGCAGAAGGAAAGTACTTTCAAGCAGTTACATTAGACTATAGACTCCAAGGAGAAGATTACAGATCTTCCATATTCAGTAACATGAATCAAAACTCTTAGGAACTAGTCTAACTTTCTTTTTTTTCTATTGCAAGGCACCAGGGATTGCTTTTTGTATAGGCTATGATTTAGATGGCTAATTGAAAGTAAGCAGCGGTGAGCTGCTTCCTTGGTAAAATATTACCAAGACAATCTTATCTGAGTTTACAGAGTTATTTTCAATTTGTAAATGTTGTATTCATTTCTACCAGATAAAACACCTTTAAAAATCCTAGACCCAGGCATGACTGGATTACTGTTGCAACTGCTCTGCACTGTTTCATGCCACACAAATGCCTTCCACCCCTCAGATATACCTAAACTTTGTCTCCCTATGAATAGTTTTACTATTAAAAAAAACCCTAATCCATTTTATGGTAAATAAATTTAATGATATACTGAAGCCTCATAACTTTGAGTTGATGTCATCCTGCCAGTTACCTGCTCTGCAAAAGAACCTCCCTCATTAGAGCCTGCACCTTTTAGAATTTCACCTTTGCAAATTTATCTCTTGCCTATAACACGAAGAAAATCCTGGGCTTTGTTTCACTGTTATAATAGATGTAAATTAATGTTTTGCCATAGTTTGTTGCCGTAATCATAGAGGCAAGTATATATTCCTAACAGCTATCTTATTTTCAATTTGCAAAGCATACTGTGCTTAATCCCATGAGGCAGCTTGTGGTTCTAGATATGAATTTAAAAAGGTAGTTAGACCAGTGTGGGTGGTTGTCCCAGAGATAGAAAAAGGAGGCTCCTGCCATGTCCAGAGGGGCCTTTAAGAGGTCCCAGGCTGGTCACAGTTCTCATCATCCTTTATTACTTGTTTCCATTGTGTGAAACAGCTTATTTGTTCATGTAAATTTAAATCATGTTGATACTAATAGAAGGGGGTTTGTTGCTTCTTTTTTTTTTTTTTTTTTTCTTTCTTTTTCCTTTAATCTAGAAAGGTCACAGAGTTGTTTTTTGGTGACTGACAAGCTTTTTTCCCCCAATGATCTCTGCATTTTTACAGTCCAATAGATAGTAAAAGAGACATATTGATAAAAGTTTTAATGTATCTCTGGTGGGTGGCAGTATTTTTATGTATCATACAATCATCATTAAGTCATCTATGTAAATTAAAACTACTTGGCAACCCTTTGTATGACAAGAAATAGGACTGGTTTCTCTGCATCTCTGCTTGCTTTCTTTCTTCGTTTTCCCTTTTGCTGGCTGTAGCATAGTGGAAATTGCACAGATTAACTATTTTCTTTACTGTTTTGTGAAGACTTTCTGTAGAGAGGATCACATGCCTGTCTGAGACAGCATGTGATGAGTAAATAGCAACGGGATAAGGTTAAGTTAATCTCTCATGAAAAATGCCCAAAGGAATGTCTACAAGCTGAAATCAATGTGGTGTTTTGGCGAGTTTAAAAAAACAACTGGGAGACATATGGATTTATGCATGTTTGGATTAGGTAGGTTGTTACCCCATCCCCAGTCCCACCATTTGAAATCTAGATCCAGGTCTGAGTTTTGAGGCTTCAGCCCAGGTCTAGTTCGCATCATGTGAATCTCATTTTGAGTTGATGGCTGGTTTCAAGCGAGACCGTAAATGTCTCCTCAAAGAAAAGCAAGGGTAAGGATCCAATCACTCACCCAGGTTTTACTTTCAAAAATTGACGTTTTAGGCTGAGCACTTTCTGAGCAGGAAAAATGGAGGCAGTCTGAGCTAAACAGTTTTGTTTGCCCAGATGTCTGACAACATTTAAGGGCTGGATCCTGCCCTCAAGCCGCTTTGGTAGGCAGTGTGAGCACTCACTCTTGGGAAGATTCTGTCCCTAAATGTTCTCACTTTTCAACACATTGTTACCCTCCCACATACCTATTCATGCAGAAAAACAGAACGGTGAGCCTCCCCCAGGGGTTTTTAACACAACTCAGCTGAGTCACGTATCCGCATTTTGGATAGAGTTAGGGGTATGGTCAGACTTGGTCTGAAAGTGATAAAGATGCCAGGAATGTATGAGGAAAATCCTGTTCCCAGGCCAGTAGACAGAGTGTAAACTCTATCCCCATGTCTGTGCACAAAGGCTGTCTCTAAACCTCCAGAGGCAACTAGCCAGTAGGAAACATTAGGCTCAGGGACTTAAATAGATGGTTGCAGAGCCAGTTGGCTTGGTGTATTGTTGTCTACTGGGCTGTGTCTGAATCTGTAGCTTCGCTGATGGGAGGCCAGAAGTGCATAGAGCTAGCCAAGGCTGCTATGAACAACTTCAGTGCATCTACATCTTTGCACATGGGTAAGGACACCAGTAGACATGGTAGCATAGGATTTGCATCATTTCCTAGCTCTTTATCTTGTTCTTTGCCCACTGCCTCGTTTTGGGCAGAGCCTTTCCAGGAAACAGTGTCCCATATGTACCTGTAGTCCAAACTTGCATTTCCATACACAACATGAACTCTGCAGGCTTATTCTGAGCTGGAGTTCCTTTGAAGCTTTATACCACTCTCTCCTGGCAGGAAAGTAAGGTGGCACCACAACTTCTGCTTTCTTACTGAACCTTCCTTTAAGCTTTTATTGAGGATCACTTCCCATAAACACCTACCAAGAATGCTTATTAAAGAAATTATAAACTGCGGTACATCAGGGCAGACATTTGTTTTAATTGAATTGAATTATTTATTTATTGAAAGCCTGTATTGTTCATAATGCCTAGGGCGCCAGTCTCCTTCTGCTAGATTTTTACCAATGAAAGCAACACTCATTTTAAGGGAGTTATTCCTGACATTTGCCCAGTCACCAAGAATAGGATAGGGCACCATGTAGCTAGCAAATACTGGTGACAAGAATTCTTTATGAAACAACAGTACAAATTGAGAAGATTCAAGTGGTAATGTAGTTGAAATCCAGGTTAGTAGCTTTGTGAGGGCTATAACCAGTCCTAGTAAAAATCACAAGAAATTTAAATCACGTATATAACCTTTTATTTTATTTTTTTTTAATTTGTAACCACAGATAAAGTAAACATTTTTTAAAAAAATCACACAGAAAAGCAAAATGCCCAACTCAATATATGATCTGAGAACTGGTAAAATAGAGTTCTAGTAAGCCTGAGGTCTGAAAATGAGAAAGGCCTACTCAGAAATGGGTGAAACTAGACTACATCATTAAGTCATAGTTGGAGAGAGGTGATATCAGAAACCCTAAGGTATTTTACAAATTTACTGAGTTAACTGTCAGGGCTCAGCATGAATTTGCCCCACTCAGAGGGGCCTCCTTCCAAGCACGTTAAGCTGCTTGCCTCAAAAAAGTTATCATCTGCTCTTGACTCCCCCTACATTAAGCAGATTTCAACACAGATTCACCAAAATTTGCTTGCACACTTCAGACACCAATATCACTCCAATTCCAAGGTCAGGCTTTTGCTTCTGTTTCAGCAATGGTCACAGCTAGGCAAAAACAGGAGCAGTAACATGAAATAACCCTTAAATGCTATCATTTATTCCCCTTACTGGTAGCAGGACACCATTATATTCGTCACTAACAATCCAGCCGCCCTCAGGCATCAGAGATGTTTCAGAAGGTATGTGGATGAGACTGACTGTTGGCTACCCTATTCCAAACTGCATGGTCTGTTCCTAAAAATACAAAGGCAGAAAGCGAGCTTCTGAGTAGCACTGTAGCATTTTGTTCCTTCCTTACACTGTATTAAGGCTGGCTAAAGAGGCAGTCTCAGAAGTTAGGAAATCCCCAAACAATGTAATCAATCCTTCCATGCCTGTGGTGAGCAATAAAAGTTTATATGAAACCTACAGCACTTCACACTGAATGGCTGAAAAATAGCACACATTTATCAGAATGCCTGAAAACACACCCCATTCTGGTAGAGCAAAGCAATCAGTGAGGCTATTCTTCACCTAAAAGATTTCCATTCTGTTTTGCTAACACACTATATTCAGTATTGATGTGTCTCTGCACACAGTAAAGAGCAGACTCTGCAGTACTGGGACAACTCATTCACATGACAGTGATATCGCAGTCAGGCATTGCTCTTGCTTCACAGTGCGACTGGAGTTCCCTTATTAAAGCAGCACCCAACATGGCTAACAGGCTAAGGAGCTTGTCAGTGTTACCCCTAGAGGACATAATTTTTTTAAGGGGCTTTAATTCTGGCTTTTTTATCATGGACCACAGGTCCATAAAGGGATGCTAAAAGGATTAAGTGAAGGTGTACCCTCTACTAGCCCTAATCCAATCATTGTGGATGGGACTTGATTGCAGAATACAGCCAGGTTTGTGGGATTTCCCTAAAGAGTAGTGCCGATTGCTGTGCCTGGGAACAGAGCACTGGGTTGGACAGGCTGCTGGTATGGCCTAGAAGGGCTTTCTTACATTCTTCCATAAGGAGCTGCAAATCACAGTGGAACCAGATCAACATCCATATCAACATTCAGAATGGCTTTCAGTCTCTGAATCTCTCCATTAGAAACATCCAAGTTCCGCCAAAGAGTTTCAAACCCTCTCTGTGAGTTTCTTTAGGATCTATCCTTGCTTTTATAATCAATGCTATTCAACCTTCAAAAGGAAAAGTTCAGGGTTAAAATGAGCAGAGGTACTGAGCTTGTGGTACTGGCATATAAATCTCATATTGTTAGTCTTCTTACCAGATTTTTCCCCCTTCTAGTCAGAAGTATCACCAAAAGAGCTACATTTTGTGGTATATTTGCTTTTGGAATCTTTATTTATGCTTGGCATCTAAAAGTAAAAAAAATGGGGAAATGGAAAACATTTTTTCAGCTAACTGCACATATAAAACCCAGTAAACGCTTCATTCAAGATAAGCTTTGGAAAAAAACCCCACCAAACAGCTCGAGAGTTCTCTTTATAATAAATCCATGGCCACTTTCGAACTTCACAGTTCTCACTGTCCTGTACACAACTCCCACTCAGTACATCACAGCAACAGTACAGATGGAGTTGTGATCTTCTTTACTCCAAAAGCACAGTCTTGTAGCTAAAGAAGGATATCTGTTAGCAGCTCAGGGTCTATACCATAGAGCTGAGCAATTCTCAGTACAGTGGTACATCCTGATTAGACAGGCAGTCCCATTCTCTGTTCTTCTCTGCTGCACTTTCTCCATCAAGGTTTTCCACAAGCAAAGCACTCGGCCTTTGGGTTTTTTTTTACATAAAATTGATTTAAATGAGCTGAGTTTTTTATTATTGAGCTAAAGCGCAGCATAGAAGCAGGTAGCTTTGCAGGCTTTTTGTTTTCCACTACTCTAATTAAAAATAAAAATGTTAAAATTTCCAAAAGGGCATTTTAAAGCCTATTAATTGATAATGCAGGGCACTGAGACTTCTTTCCCTGATGGGGAAGACAGGAGGGGGAAAGTCAGCAAATTAGAAGACAGCTTTTACCTTATCCGTAGCCATATTCTATGTGTGGTTTTGGCACTGACCAGAGCAGCAGTAAAACCTGGAGGTGCTGATCAGTAAAAAGCATGGCCATGCTATCCCCAAGGAACGGCAGGGCAAACTAGGGATGTGTTGATCCATGTATCTCCTAGGTAACCATCATCTTGGAGCTCATGCAACTCTGCTATTTATAGTAGCTGAGCACCTCACAATCTTAATGTGATTAATGAATATCCTTAGGCCATCTGTGTAAGGAAGAACATCTATTATGTGTATTTTAGACATGGGAAATGAAGGCCTAGAAGCCTGTGTCACAAAAGTACTTTGGCACCTAATTTGTTTCAAAGGCTTCTCAGGATTTGGGCCAGAGGGGCTGAGGCATTATGAGCAGGAAGGCTGCGATGTATGGGTTTGTACCTGTGGTAATATATTTTGCTTTTTGGTTTGTTGAGGTATTTCTTCAACACCTGTGTCACACCACTTAGGCAAAAAACCCTCAAAGGAATGTATAGAGTCATACAGGATGGCTGCAACAAAGCAGGCACTGAAAACAAACTTTTGCAGACCAGACTCCCCAACAGACCATCCTCTCAAAAATGTCCTCTTTTCCCACTATCAGAAGAAACTTCTGGGTTTAGTGTAAAATCTTTTGGGATTGCAATTAGAATTCTCATGAAAATCCAGAATTAGTAGTTGGTCATTTTTAGTCTCGAAACCAATCCCTGAAAATATTGTGACTAGTAACTTGGACTTTAACTGTTAACATTTCTGCCAAGGAAAAAGTAGACAATCCAGAAGGGCAAGGGGAAGATGTCCGTTGGTTCACAGCTGTCATTCACTCAGTGCATGCTCTGCGCTGGTTTTTGAGCCATTTCTGGCTTCTTGTTCCACAGCCACTAGGAGGTGTACTTAATACATAGGCATGTAGTGAACATCTAGTGAAGAAGGGGTCATGGGGGGAAGCTCAATTAGAGACAACGCACGCCAGCTAGTGAATCGGTGGGGCAGCTCATAGTGAGTAAGCTGCCTTAGTTTCATGTAGGTTTGGGCAGATCTGTGGCTATCCTTATTTAAACTGGGTGCCAAAAACTGTCTCTGGCTACCCTAGGGTAGTGAGGACTGTAAAGGCAATTCATCATCCTTCCTCCTGACTTCACAGGCACTCACAGATGATCAGACAAACATGAGGATTAAACTGCATATATACAGGCACTTTCTGTAAAATGAGTATGGGAAGAACAGCATTCCCTGGAGGATATGACTGCAGCCTGACTATTTATGCCTGATAGGCACATTGCTCCTTAATTTTAACTACACAAAGAGTAACAAAATTTAAAAAAATAACACCAAAAAATGGACAGGCAGATGTTGAAAAATGTTCTGAGGACTGCAGTAAAAATTCTAGCTACCACAACTCAGTCTGTGTAACCCTACTGCCATGTCTATACATCAAAATATAACTGGAAGCCTTTCTGCATCACCTTTTTGACATATATGCTTAGGTACGTAAGCACACAACCCTGCTTATTTGGGGGATGGAAGGAAAGATGGGGCTTTCCGTTACCTCTAACACTCCAGAAATCTCAAAGGTAGAACAAGTATCTTGTTCTAAGGGGTAATAACTCCCTGCTTAATTGACTATTCTCCTGTGCTTTTTTTTTTATCTGCTTGACTATACACTTTATAGGAAAAAACAGCTGCCAAGGAACATAGGAACATAGGCAGTGAGTGTCCCTATGATCTAATTGTGATAATTGTGCTTGGAATTCTGCTTCAAGTTGGATTTTTTTAATGTTTCTATGCCTTTTTTTTCTTTCTTTTTTTTATCCTTTCTTTTTTTTTTTTTTTTCCCTTTACTGTGTGCACTGTGAAAGAGTGGCTAAGGAATATGTTGGTTTACATTTCTTTTTGAGCATATACTGACTGTACTGAGTTAAACATGCAAAAGAATGAAAATAAGCACGAAAGACAACATCCGTTCTCATTTCAATTTCCTGGAAGGAAAGTGTGGTTGGGCAGATGGTGCTTTTTTGTTTTACCAAACTGAATGATCAGATGTAAATAATATACGCCATATAGACTATAAGAATCATTGAAGGTGAGGTTTCCATGTTCAGAGAATTGCTATATTGTAGAGAGTTTCTCACTCCTTAGTGATATGTCAAGCTTTTTTTTTTTTAACTTCCTAATTTTTTTTTTTTACACTTTAGCTTGCTTACCGCACCCTCTACCTGCCTAGTCATATTTGTTTCAACCACTATATTTCAGAGGGCTAAATTGTATATATGTTAATTCAAGTCCCTTCCATGAAAAGCCATAATATTGGTTCTCTGGTTGAACGGACAGAGGAGAGTGGCTGGTAATTTGGCATCACATGAGTCTCAATATTTCTGTATTGCTATCTTTCTTCATGCCCTGGCTTTATTGTGTGTTATAAGAATCTGTTTTCTTTGTTGTTAACCAATGTGATTTTTACATCTTTGGAGCTCTTCTTTAATTTGTTTTCCAAGCTGGAACATTAAACATTCCTAAGGCAGAACAGAGTTTGTGTTCTCTGGTAATTAGAAAAGGCCTTTACCAAAGGAAAAAACAAAACAAAGCAAAACAACCCAAACCCAAACCTTTTATAAAATGTGCATGACTAAACATGGCTCAACAAGGTTATAATGTTTACCTGACTGAAAGAGCAGAAAAAGACATTGTGCTATGACTCTGCAAAGAAATAATACCATGGTTTCATTCTCAGCCAGATCAAAATATATGCTTTTCATTACCCCTTAGTTTGGTGGGACTCAGACAGAGGACAGGTTCATGTTTACACTGTATGAACACCTCTACCCTCTACCAGTGGTGGCAAAATAAAAGTAGTACTGGGGATGTCTTAGAGGGTTATTAACTCTCAGAACCCCTAGTCCAGAGTGACCAGCCTGTCTGAACAGAGAGCTTTGGCTGGAACTCAGGAAAAAAAGGAAAGTTTATGACTTTTGGAAGAAGGGGCAGGCAATTCGAGAGGACTCAAGGATGCCATGAGGTTATGAAGGAAGAAAATTAGAAGGGACAAAGCCCAACTAGAACTTAATCTGTCTATTGTTGTAAAAGACAATTAAAAATGTTTCCATAAATACATTAGCAACAAAAGGAGGGCTAAGGAGAATCTCCATCCTTTGTTGGATGTGGAGGGAAACATAGTGACAAAGTATGAGGAAAAGGCTGAGGTACTTAATACCTTCTCTGCCTCAGTTTTTAACAGTAAGACCAGTTGTTCTCCAGGTGCCCAGCCCCCTGAGCTGGAATACAGGGATGGGGAGCAGAATTAAGCACCCACAACCCAAGGGGAAATGGCCAGGGACCGGCTACACCACTTAGACACACACCAGTCTGGGGGGCTGGATAGGAGCCACCCAGGGGTACAGAGGGAGCTGGTGGAAGTGCTCACCAAGCCACTTCACAGCACTTACCAGCAGCCCTGGCTAACCAGGACAGTCCCAGTTGACTGAAAGTTAGCAAACGTGATGCCCATTTACAAGAAGGGCCAGAGGGGAGATCTGGGGAACTACAGGCCTCTTGGTTTGACCTCAGTGCTGGGGAAGGTTACAGAGCAGATTATTTTGAGTGCCCTCATACAACATGTACAAGACAACCAGGTGATCAGGCCCAGCCAGCATGGGTTTGTGAAAGGTAGGTCCTGCCTGACTGACTGATATCCTGCTGGGACTGATATGACCAGGTGACCTGCTTCGTGGATGAGAGAAAGGTTGTGGATGTTGTCTACCTAGACTTTAGCAAAGTCTTTGACACCATTTCCCACAGCATTCTTCTGGAGAAACTGGCTGCTCATGGCTTGTATGGGTATATTCTTCATTGGGTAAAAAATGGCTGGATGGCCAGGCCCAGAGAAGGACAGTGAATGAACTTTAATCTAGTTGGTGGCTAGTCACAAGTGGTGTTCCCCAGGGCTCAGTACCAGGGTCCGTTCTGTTTCATATCTTTATTAATGATCTGGACAAGGGGATTGAGTGCACCCTCAGTAAGTTTGCAGATGACACCAAGCTGGGGGCAGGGTGTCGATCTTGAGGGCAGGTAGGCTCTGCAGAGGCATCTGGACAGGCTGGCTCAATGGGCCAAGTCCAGTTGTGTGAGATTCAACAAGTCTTAGTGCCAGGTCCTGCACGTGGGCCACAACAGCCCCACACAGCGCTGCAGGCTTGGGGAAGTGTGACTGGAGAGCTGCCTGGCAGAAAATAATCTGTGGGTCTTGGCTGGCAGCCAGCTGAACATGAGCCAGCAGTGTGCCCAGGTGGCCAAGGCAGCCAACAGCATCCTGGCTTGTACCAGAAATAGTGTGGCCAGCAGGACCAGGGCAGTGATCGTCCCCCTGTGCTCGGCACGGGTGAGGTCACCCCTCAAATACTGTGTTCAGTTTTGGGCCCTTCACTATAAGACAGATGCTGAGGTGCTGGAGCGTGTCCAGCGAAGGGCAACGAAGCTGATTCCTGAAGGATCTGGAGCACAAGTCCTGTGAGGAGCAGCTGAGGTAACTGGGGTGCTTTAGCCTGGAGAGGAGGAGACTCAGGGGGACCTTACCACTCTCTACAACACCCTGAAAGGAGGTTGTAGCGAGGTGGGTCTCATTCTCTTCCCCCAAGTAACAAGCGATAGGACCAGAGGAAATGGCCCCATGTTACACCATGGGAGGTTTAGATTCAATATTAGGAAAAATTTCTTCACAGAAGGGGCTGTCAAGCATCAGAACAAGTTGCCCAGGGAAGTGGTTGCATCACTGTCCCTGTAGATATTTAAAACACGAATAGATGTGGCACTTAGGGACATGGTTTAGTGGTTGATTTGGCAGTGCTAGGTTAACAGTTGGACTCAAATGAGATTAAAGGTCTTTTCAAACCTA
The DNA here is from genome assembly GCF_015220075.1 of Falco rusticolus. Lineage (NCBI taxonomy): Eukaryota > Metazoa > Chordata > Aves > Falconiformes > Falconidae > Falco > Falco rusticolus. The sequence continues at coordinate 39,304,580 of NC_051193.1, read as the reverse complement.
AATGAATCTATGACATTACAAACATAATCCCTGTGGCCAACAGAAGTTTTATCTAGCACTCTACATTTCCTTACTAACCTTAAAATGCGTACAGTAGAGGAGGTGAAAAAGATGTTTTTTCACTGAAAGAATAGCATTGTAAGCCACAGGAGAAATTACTCATACAGAAATACAGAAATCACATATCAAATCAGAATGACCAGATCTGGGGAAATCAGAAGACATAGCCATACGTCACTATAAACTGAGACTGAGGCAAAGCAGAAGACTGGATTAAACTAAGGCTGACATTGTAAAGTTCATTAAAAATTAGAAGTTCTAGGCTACAAAGAGACACTAGTTTTTTATAAAAATGGCAATGTTGAGTTTATACTATAAAATGTATTGTCCTTTTGTTTTTTTAATGTGTCTTGATGGCAAAATTCTCTTATTAACCTGGGAGACCTGTTGAGAGTTGTCAGAATTTCATTGTGGGTTTTTTATTATAGTTTTACATTCACATTTACTGAAGTCAAGTGATTTCACAAGAATTTCAGCTTGAAGAACAAAATAAAATGTTTCTAGCATGTATTGCACAAATAAAATTTGAAACTTTGGTGAAAACAAACTCTAAAACATAAAAAAAAACCCTCTGAAAAAAATAAAACCATTATCTTACTTCTTTAAATCAGTCCGATGTTTCAGAGGATTTACACATTTTTTGGGTGCTTGATTTTGTCAGTGCAGGGAGTATGAAAAGGACCAAAATGTACTAGTGACATTACTTCAGTATTATCATGGAAGTGGACGAAATAAAAGAGTAAACTGAATATCCTTCACTTAGTCTGAAGCTGTACTGCAATCATGAACGAATTAATGCTTGGAGCAAGCACACCGCTGGAAATACGATTTTTTTAAGGGAGAGTTTTTAACTTTGAATACTAAACGAGAAATAAATTAGAACAGAAGTAAAAAGGAAAATCTTCAGCTTGCAGAATCTCCTGCCTTATAACTTCCTGAAAGTTTGAAATTCTCACAGAATGAGATTTGTCTCCTCCCGTTGCTCATGGACAGCTCAATATTAAATAAAGGAATAAGTCAAATAAGGCTCCAAAGAAAACTTTTAGCAGCTGAGAAAGAAAGCCCAGGCACTTCAGCTCAAATGCTGTGATGCAGTTGGCTAAGTGGCTTTGGTGCACTAAAAATGGGGTAACTTCGCTGGCGGGCATGTGCTGCTGAAGGTTGTTGCAAGAAGGAAGCAGGGCTGGGGAGCAAGTGGCATGGACATACATTCGAAGCAGCAGCAGCAGCTCCCCATGAGCAGTCAGGGCTTCAGTTGGTTGCTCACTCAGTTTCCCACAGTTAAAAGCTGACGAGCTTGAAACAGTTTGGGGCCGATAAGGCAAGCTGTAGTTAAAAAGGAAGGAAAGGCTTTAAACACCTGGGGCCAAACCCCTATCTGCTGTTGATCTCAACTGGAATAAAACAGTATGTGCAAGCCCAAGATTTGACTCCCAGCCTCTCATATGCATTCTGAAAACCACAGAAATTGACCATGGGGTATTTTTGGCTTTCCTTAGAAACATCCCCACAAAACCCCCACAAACACTGCTGTCCTTATGGACTAACAGTTCTGTGCTTGCAAGGCAAAACTCATTAGCACACACACTCACAAACACACAGTTATGGGTTGTACCTTAAACTGAAGAAGGCAGAGACCATTTGCAAATAAAAGAGACCAATTCCAGGTTAAATTATAAACAGTTACCAAACAAAATGGAGGCGATGTACAAGCCCTGACAAGCAGCTAAGGGCAAAACCTGTTGAACTAGTAAGACACCGAATGTCCCGTGGCACCAGAAAGTAAAAAATCTCCTATCTGACTTTTCTTTCTCTTGAAATAAACCTTTCAACCCAATTCTTTGTTTGGTGAGTGGGTCTGGACTGCCACTCTTCATTACTACAGACTTGATGTAGAAATCAACACAGTGATGCCTTTCATCTCTTGTATTATAAGAATTCAAATTCAATTTTTTATTTTACAGCACAGCCACACAATACCTCACATTATGGTTCTTGGCTGCCTCCATCCATTGAAAATGGCCTTGAAAAGAGATATAGAACATAAAAATAAAGGCTTCTTTTCCCCCGTAGTAGTTTGTTTCATCTTACAGACCATCTAAATTCACCACCTAAACCACAGAGTAATATAAGTAGAGTCTATTGAACACTGGACTCTTCCTATTTTTTTTTTTTATTTTTTTATTTTTTTTTTTTTTTAAGCAGTGCTGTAGTTAGCTGTTCCACAAAATCTGGGGTCTACAACTTTTGGTCAACTGTCACCTTTGTCAATAACACGCTAACATTCTAAGAGCCTTTCTTTACTCAAATATAGTGGACTGTGTCACTTTTTCTTCTGTGCTCCTTAGAAGTGCATTATCAGACCACAGGGACCCTCAGTCCTGCTCTGTTTTACCATGGGCTGTGTGTCCTGATAGCTGATTTCTTAATTATCAAGCTTTGGCTTGTATATCTGCATAGTGTTTTTCAAGGTTTTCAGTCTGAGGGTTTGAATACAGTTTGTGTATTTTGTTAAGTGTTAAAGCAATACCAATACAAATACATAAACTTTCTACCATTGGACTTTCAAAATTACATGGTCATCATTCTTCTGCTTCTGCCTATGCACCTGACTCAGCAATTGGTGGTTAGTTCTGTGTTCAAGAAACTGTTTCATAAAGTCCCTTAAGGGGTCAGGTGGCTCAGTGGATGATCAGTTTGCTTTAAAAGCAACAAAATCCTATCAGTCTCAGCAGTGATCAGAGCAACAGAGGAAACAGCAATGCATAAAGTGTAGGGATGGAGATATCCATAGTAATCTGACTAGCTCATATTAAGAAAGGATTTGACAGACCTGCTGGGTTCCTACTTAATGCCAATCAAGCCTGAAAGGGACCACTTGAACTCAGGTATTTATCTCAGACTGATTTGAATTATCCTCACTTCTTGATTTGGAGAGTCCAGAATAGGATACCATGAAGAGAGTGTGTTGATGTTTTCTATATAAAACAAAATTAAACCCATTCAAGTCAAGGAAATACACAGTGCAAGTGATATGAGAATCAGTCCCTTTGAATTTGACAACAGAAATAGAGCTTCATCAGGGCTGTGTGTTCTCAAAAAGTCTTTTGGGAAGTGAAAAACACATGAATTCCTCCGCATTGTCCCCTTCGTAGCAATTAGGATCAACAAAATGCATACAGGGAATATCAGGAATATTATTCCTTTTTTTTCTGCCTAGTCAGTATAAGCCTTATGTTTCCTTTACAGACATAGCATTAGCTAAGTAGCTGCATTTGAGGTCAGGTCTGGATTGTCCTTTTTGTTAGGCTAATTCTGTGCACATCAAAATTTATTCAAAAGAAATTGTCTTAAAATATTACCAACACTTAAATGATCATTGCAGAAATCACAGGAAAGAAAGACAGCGCTTACCAAAACCCCAGTAAAGTACTTCAGATAGTTTTTCTTTCATTACCAAGCCGCGAGGGTCAAGAACTGTATTATTTGCAAATATCCACCTTCTCAGACTGTCATGAGCAGCTGTAACATACCCACTAGCAGCAATTTCCACTTGGCTCTATCCAGAGGGGAGAAACGTACCAGGAGTTGCATTGTTTATAATTCCCTCAACCCCAAGGGTAATTCTGTTCACCAATTACTTGAAATTAAAGTTAGGTAATTCGACACATCTGCTTGGTACCCGACCACAAACTACCTCTTAAGCAAACCAAAGAGTGGATAGTTTACTTCCACAATACTCTGCAGAATTTCATTATTGCGGCCATGACAGGAAAGGAAAAATGAGAAGTTATACAGACTCATGAATAGCTGGGGCTTGGGGGCTTTTTGGTCACTGTTGTCACTGTTAAGGGATCCCAATAGATCTGAGGAGGAGGAGGTTGGAAAGCAGTTTTCTTCCTGGGATGAGGGCTTCCAATCAAACACAGCAAATATAGTAAGAACTGAGCAACAAGAAGCCTCCACATGTAATGTTTGACAAAAAAAAAAAAAAAAATATATATCCCCCCCCCCCCGTGTTCTGTGGTTAGAAGATTTCATACCTTTTGTCTTTGCATACAGTTGCAATGTTACCTAGAAAAAGCTATATGCACCCAGAGAGAGAGTTACAATGTTACCTAGAAAAAGCTATATGCACCCAGAGAGAGAATTATCCACATTATCTACAGTATGTATTTTTTGATCTCTGAGGCCAGTCATTTAAATTACATAACTGAAGCCTGAGTTAGATAATATCTAGACTTGGAAATTTTTTAAAGTCGGGCGGACCTGTTAAACATTTTATTGGTGATGAGCTTGTGTACACACCGCTTCCGCATCTCTTTGTGAGTAATGAATTAGCTGCCAGGTATTGTGACTGAACTGTGTGACTCACTCCGTGGATTCATTTTACAGTCTGGTGAAACCAGTAGCTGGTAACAGCTATCCTTTGTAAGAACTTTTCACATGTTGTAATTCTACAGATGAACACTTTTTTTTTTTTTTTTTTAACACAAAAGATTAGCCTGATAAAGTTTAAAAAACTACAACATGACTCAAAATTCATTCACATTATACTGAGCTATATACCAATCTGTTCAACCTAACATCTGTGAAGTGGGCCTCGTTCTCATTTTCATCAGGAAATATCAGGAGTCATTTCAAAGACACCATTATTCTTAAACATTATAAAACAAGTGAACAAGAAATGCAGAGCCACTATCTTTTACTAGTCAGAAGAGTTGATTTTTAATTGTGTCATCTTATCCTTGTTAGCATCGTTTCCTATTTGGAAACTTAAGTACCAAATAAGTAGCAAGTGCTTTATTTTTTACCTCTGAATATGATTACCTTTTCAATCATATTCTGCATTTCATTTTTACTATGAAAGTTGTTCGTTGTCCAATTTCAAGCTGCAAAACTATAAAAGTCCATTTTGACTTCACTATAGCAGAACTAAAAGATTTTTTTGAACTAAGATTAAATTGATATACCTTGAGCTTCTGTCATTGTAATATGACATTAGGAGCATAGTCAAATACTAGCTTTGACTGTAAGTGTCCTGCTAAAGTAGTAGTCTACTGCAGAGTGCTTTTTGATGTATCAAAGAAATGGTACTATCTTTCAAACCGCATTCATATTCTAACCTCCAATCATCAAGGTAAAGTAATAGCAGGACTAAAGCATGATCTTTTTTTTACAGTTTCTAGAAGTCAGTACTATAAGGGATTGCCTAGCTTTGCATTAGATATTCATGTTTAAATGAACCACAGATAGGCTTTCCAATCCACAAACTCCATTAATTAGATTTTATCCTTTTCTCTGTCTTTTATTTTAGGATTCTTTACCCTCTCCCCTGCTGCTATTGCTATAGCTTCACTAATGGCATGCCAAGTAATTTATGTTTTTCTTTCCCTAAAGTTGAGATGCTCTTACTGGTACAATTCATAAATGTTCCTGTATAATGCTGATGGCCAACGACTCCATTACTCAGTGGGTAGATAACACTTTATTATATCTCAGGCATGTCACCTCCTGTATAGAAGGTCCTACCTTAAAAGACAGGGGTTTGTTTTGCAAAAAGTCTTGGTTAGTGGACAAAATGTCTTTGAAGAACTCTTAATATTTATAGATCTGTTATGAGCAGGCTATATGTACAAGACAGACAGTCAGAAAGGCAGCATATAACCATGAAAAACATGAAGAGCAAGGAAAAGTACTAGCACTGAAGGGGCAGAGCTGGACAATGCAGTCAATCGTCAAAGCCAAGTGAGGTGTCTAAGACAAGGTAAGAGAGGGTTTGGGGTTTTTTTTCCTCCTGTGATAGTTCCTTCCCCCCCCCCCCCCCCTTTTTTTTTTTCCTGGAAACTGCCAGTTTTCATGCTAGGAACGGTAGAATGAATCCTGACTTTTCCTTTTCTGCTTATCTATCTAGGACAAAATATAGAGCTCCACATTCACAGAGCAACAGGGGAGAACTTCTAAAAATATTTATTTACAAAAGTGAAACAATAAATCTGTTTTGATACTGTTGAATTGTTTCACTAGGATCAAAAAGTTTTTCACTGAACAGCTTGAACTATTGAATATATATGATTTAAAAGTTAATACAGAATAAAATACAAGTGTAGAGAGGAAAAATATGGGAGAGAAAAAGAACATAAATTAATTGTTTTATTTTGATTTTAAATCACTGAAATGTTTCCATTAAAATATTGTTTAAAACAGCATGTTCTTATGAAATATTTAAGAGAACATCCTTCTGAAAACAATTTTATCAACTCTGCAGAAAAAAAAGTTATTTCCATTATTTTTACCATAAATGTGTGATAAATATTGCTAGAGACAAACTTCTTGCTAATAAAAAGAGCCAGCCTGATTCTCTTGAGAACAATGGGTCCTCCCCACAGAACAAACAGATAATGGGGTGGTTTGGGCATCTTCAAAAGTAGTCTTCTAGATATGGAAGTGGTTTAAAATTGGACCAGTAAATAGTTCAAATTCCAGTCCCTATAATTAGGCAAAGATCTATATAATCCCAGTTTCTTCTTCTTCTAAATACAGTCTGCAAGGATTATAAAGATGGTCCATTAAAGGTGTGTGCATATTGTAAATGCTACACGGGCAACTCAAGTCTAAATGAAAACAAAAAGGAAAAAAAAAAAAGCAGGAAAAGAAATATCTCTCTGGCATAGGTCAAAGGAAAAGGTTATTATGTTAAACTTTTCTCCCACTGAGAATCTTCAAATATACAGACTTCACCTACAGAAATCAGTACAACTGACTGGAATTTGCTGGGTTTGGTCTGGGATGCAAACCCTGGGAGTGAGAAAGCTGGTTGATCTCAAAGTCCCCAATGTCTTCTTTTCTGAGGCAGCTAAGCAGTGCGACTCACAAAAGCAAGGTCTCAGCGACACTTCTTAGTAGGTTTGCATTCACTTCTGCCTTTCAGTGTTAAGTGATAGTCAGTATCCATCAGCAGTGAGTCAGTGTATAGTACCTATGCATCATGAATACTTCCTCAGCTACCCAGCTTCTTTCACCCTCTTTTAGATGCACAGAACACGTTTTCTGAAATTCTTCCTTGTCACAATGAACCATGATCAGAAGCACATGCCTGATCGGCTTATAATGTGCACATAGTAACAACGGATCCAGATACTGTATTCAATATAATAATACTGGATGCTGATATTGGCTCAATTGACACTGTAAGTTGCCAAAATTCATTGTCACACCAGAAACAAGAAAAAAAGTAATCAGGAAGAAGTGTGAAGAAGGAACCTTCTGGCCAAATTCAAATCACAGTAATGCTTTTATGAGTTGGAAATAACAGTGAAAGACTAAATGGAGCTGGTTTGGATTGCTGCTGAGGCAGAAATGACCAGAAAGGAGTGCTGGGCAGCCCTGCACTTCTCTGAAGGGTGCTCCTTCTGCAGCTCACAGTCTCTAAGTCATGGCACATGACACTGAACACACGGCAGCCTGGTCCCACTCTCCTGATTCACGTTGTTCTTACATGTAGCCCTATTTTGCCTGCATAAATAGGGAGGAATTTCCAATTCCATGGAGATACTACAAGTTTAGTCATGAAGATAATTAAGTCCTTTGGGCTTGAACTACCCAAACACTTCATACTTGAAAGAAATTCAGATATGACTCTGAATGTCTGGACTACTGCCATCTAAACAATTTGGATTCATTTGAGGTTTAAGATCAGCTCCAAATTCCTCTTCACATCAATTAATCATTCAGATATTTACTATTCTTATCATTTATATTATAGAATAGCTAGAAATTATAAGATACTCTATAGTTTGCTTTTACCAACAAAAGCTAGGTTCAGTCTTTCAAAAACTTCAAATCTAATCAACAAAGATAAAAAAAAAAAGAAAAAAAAAAGAGGTGGGGAAGAAAAAGAAGTTATACTATTAACATTCTATCCAAAGTCTAATAGAAGCACAGAGAAAGTTTAGTTATTTGCCCAGAAAAACGCCACATAAGATAAATGATAGACCTGAGGCAGGGCTCTAAGACTATTATCTCCCAAGGCAATAGGAGGCTTAGTTACTAGATCACATTACTCTCAACATTTTTCAGCAATAATTATTTCTAATTGTTATTGCTTAGTGCAGTTAAATGAAATAATTTTTAGACTTTCTAGAACTTTTAGAATTCCAGCATTCGAATAAATACAGTATCTGTAAATGATGGACATTAACAGAATGTTAACTTAGATCTCAAGGAACTTACAAAAGTGTAGGTACCTCCTGGTACTGCTGTGGTGGTCAGATAAAAGGGATCTTGGTACACATATAGGGACACTTGGTTGAAATCATGCTTAGATGTCTAGACGCCTTTGAAGCTCAAGAGAAAGGCAGATAAAGAACTATATTTATCTCCAGAATTAGGGAGCCTCTGGGAAGTATCTGTCCAAGCCACATTCTTAGCTGAAGTTTGTAATTTTACCTATATTTCTAAGTAGGATTCCTAAGGCTTATTCTTAGGGCTTTTTCTTGAAATTATGTGTTGATTTTTAAATCCTAAATATCTACCCTTTGTATTTATACCAAAATTTTACCTGCTGGTAACACTGTATTGCTTAAAGCTTACTATCTGTTGTGTGTTCACCATCAAGAATCCTCAAATCAAATGAAGAATCTGAAAGCAGAACTGTCACAATTGTAAATAGATTTTAAAACTTCACTTTCTTTTCTTAGCTGTGGGGTTTGAGTTTCTTTTGTGTGTCTGTATGTGTGTGTGTGTTTGTGTGTATAGGGGAGGACAGGAGGGTTCAATATGACCTGTGGTAAATATCAAATGGAATTTAATTAACGGCTCTGATGAGATATCAGAAAGATTGAAGCTCACTTCCCAAAACTGTATTAGTTTGTTGTTGCTGTTGTTTTTGTAAAAAACCAAACTGTTTTGCTGACACCTCGGAAATAATTATGATGGATACTGTCTTTGCAAAGGCAATATTGGGCTAAGTTTAATCTGGACTAAAGAGCTGAAGCAGAAAAATAAAGAAAAGAAAAATCCAAATGGAAATTCTGCACTGAATTGAGCTTATTTTGAAACTGTAACTGCTGCTGTGCCTGAAATATAGCACAAAGACCTTCTACTTTTCCAAAGGCACTGCAGCAATCAGGAGACAACTCAAAACGACCTTAAATGCAGCAAAACAAAACATAATACTCATGGGGATGGGGGTATAGGGAAGGTGGGAGGAATGAAAAAATTAAATTAACTTTACCAAGATTTCTGCAAACCTCTCCAGTAGAAGTTAACTGTCATGTGACAGGCACATTCCTGATGCTGGGCCCAGGATGCTGGGCCCAGGATATTCCCATTCTGTGTTGGAAGATCCTTCTTATTAAAATAGAAGGAATAAGAAATCAAAATTATGGTTTATGAGTTTATATGCATATAAGTACTGAAAATAAAAGTTATTCTAGCTCAACACATGAGTGCTATTTTTCTGTTGATTTGTATTGCCTGTGATCTGAAGTAATTGTAGTATTTTTCATATACTAGCATGGTAATGTCTGATTAATTTTAATTTTAATTCATCACCGACAGTAAATGTGTATATTGGTGTATATATATATCCCTGTTATAAAGGCTATGCTTGTGTTACTTCATCAAAAGGACCAAACATTTCTTGGATGAAGATAAATCAGGTCTACCATAAACCATATCCAGAGCATAATTTCAAGAAACCAGGTGAATTTTATTGCAAACTCTGAGCTAACTGAAGGCTGGATACCTTTCAAACCTACCTTCTTCATGTGGAGAACATAGATAATTCAAGTGTAACTTTCTGATACAAACACTTCTTTCAGCCCTCTACAAAATACCTAAAGTAATTATGATGAAACACAGATAAATCATTTGCCAGCTTTTTTTTCCCCCGTAAGCTAAAGTTTAGTCCCAAGCTAGTACAAATCCATATTTTACTGCTGATCAATGTAAATCCAGAATGATTGAAAGTAGAATTTAGACCACTTATATTTAAGACTACAAAATTAATGTCTTTCAAGGTTTTTTTACATAGAAAAACCTTCTGAAGTGCTATGTGATTCAATCTTCTCTCAAAAAAAAAAAAAAAACAAAAACAAACAAAGCCAAAATCAGGATTGTCAATACCCTAGAAATAGGTAAGAGTATGTCCCTGTTATACATAGTCATGTTATTTACTTTCTTATCCTCCTAGTCCAGACTGTAGCACCTTGGTTTAGACTGGTATTTTTATAATAATTTCCTGCTTCTCTAGGTTTTTTTTCAGCAATGTTTACCTAATTCACTACAAAATGAAGATATAAGATGCAACCTCAAAGACCATGCAAAGTACTGTCCAGTTGGTTAGGGACTGAAGGGATTCTCTTTCCTTACATGTTTAAATGTGCCCAGGTGAGTCCTATGCCTACAAGCTGAGTCCTGCTGTTTCTCAACTAATCATTTGAAAAATCAGGGGGGGGAGTAAAAAAAAAAAAAAGGTAGAATAGAAAATAAAAATAAAAATAAAGGCTTCTGGTAGGTGAGCCACAGCAGGGCAATTAAGATGATATGGCAGAGGTAGACATCTGCTCCTAGACAGATACAGTTCCACTGATGCTATCTATAGCTACAATCCTTCCGAGAGATAAACAACATGCGAGAGCAACGTGCAGAAGGAAATGCCACACTGAGAAAGTGGTGATCGTGTGGCCCCTGTGGTCTGAGAAAGAGAGAGAGACAGCAAAAGAAAAAGGGAGGGGTGGCATGTGGGGCCTGTGCCAGGCACACACAGGTGACAGAAGTCACAGGACAGACGTGCATCAAGATGCAAAGCTGGGAAATGTATGAGAACTGACATTGGAGGGGAGCAGAATTACAGCAAAGATGAAAGGCACAACATGACCAAGAAAGGGAGGTGGAAACCTCCTCTCTAAGCTCTATGCGTAAAGTTACAGTTAATCTATGCCAAAATAAAATAAAAAAAACTCCACCAAAATTATTAGTGGATGATTTATACTCTCTGATTTGGAGACTTGGAGGGCTGCACAGAATTTCAAACTCACATTTAGGTTCCTCACTAACAAACTTAATCTGAACTATGCTGCCCAAAGTAGATTATTGCTATCTTGTATTACTGTTACAATGATTTTCAGACACAGCAGAAGCAGTATTCCCTCTTTCCCTTGATGTCAGGCACAGCCAAATCCTAAAGGAGGATGTGGTGTCTGCTCCAAATAACCTTCAAGACAAGGACTGACCCTGTTTAATTTAGGCAGGACTTGAGGCAACAGTACGCTCCACAACACTATGAGATAGGAGTTTTCTAAAGGTAAGGCATGTCGCCTCTGCTCATCACTGGCCATGCCACCGACTCCTCAGTTTATTTGCCCCTCAGTTCCTTGCAAGGAGAATTTGGTTGGTCTCCTCTGATGCCAGGAGTTCCATGTCCCACCAAAACTAAGGAAGCATCCTTCCTTCCTCCAGCTTTCCTACCAGAAAGAAGTCTTAGCATTCATTTGACTTAAGATATTCTGCCACTTTAAGAAACTCTCTGGAAAACTCACAGCAAGAATTTGAGGCCAAGTGGTTTGCAGAGATCACTGGCCAGAAACATCAGGAATGCCCTGCTGAGGACAGGACCTCTGCCTTGCATGGTGTGCTGTCTTCTGCTTCTGGGGTGGACATGGGGCTTGGCTGACATCAACAGAAGCTGAAAAACTGAAAAAACAAAGTGTCATCCTATCTTGTGTTGGAATCTCCAACCAATAATTATGAGTTTTCATAATGTATGTTATAATAATTATTCAGCCTGATTACACACCATGGTCTCATTCTGTGAAAAAAGTATTTCTTTTCTCTGCCTGGGAAGAAGATAGAAATATCAAACTAAAGAGCTTAATGTAAAATCAGAGTGGAGTGAATTTCAAATCCTCATGAAACCTTGTGCTTTGGTGATTTTTTTAAATTGCTACTCCTGAAAACTGTTCGTCAGAAAAACCTAAGTTTGAAATTTTCTGTTTATCTGAAGAAAGTAGAGCTGGACTTCATGTCTTTAATGAGCAATTCACCTGAGGCCAGATTCTGCTATCCTGAGTCGGTTCATACCCGAGCAAGGGTGATGGATTTAGATACTTCTTTCCCCTGGATGCTCATAAACTGATTGCATTTCTCTCCAGCATATTCATTACTGAAAATTGTGCAATAAGGCTTTCTGTTAGTTTAACTTCACTTTTCTCTTCCTTATTCTACACAGAATAAGCTTGAACAATTGAGTGATGCAGCTGTTGGTTGTTGGTTACTTATTCATTGGGTTTGGTTTTTTTTTAGATTGTTGCATGTCCCTTTCATTCTGTTTCTTTTAAATTGCACATTCACACATGCAAGCATCAACATCTCTTCTGAGACATGTATGCTGGAAAAACTCAATCCTGTGAATGCTTACAGGAAGTGAAAAAAGCACAAAGTGTAGAGTTCTAGTGTACATGACTCAATGAGCTTCATTTTTAACTGTAAGTGTAAAACCAGGTCAATGCTTTATTAAAATTCATCTACGTCTACATTAAAATATCAAAACATGAACACTATCAGCAAGAAACAAAATTCTTCTACTAATGTGTGTTATTAATGTATATTTCTGCTACGACCATACAATTAATTCTGCATATTCTGTACATAATTCGGTTATCTGGAGGCAGTCAAAAAAGGTTTGATCCATCGAGTTATAAAAAAAAGTTATCATTTCGGAGAATGTGGATTTCCTCTTTTGGAAAATCTACAGCAACCACCTATCTGCAGAGAATGCCAGTTCCTAAGTTAGCATCCCTAATGGTCATCAGAGTATAATGTTTCCTGGACGTTACAGGTGATAATGTAGCTTTGTTGTTCCCGTCTATTAACTCTTGGGGAAATCTGACAGCTGTGGAATGCATTCTGTGTGCTTAATCCTGCAATATATACTTGATTGGTAACTATATTGATTTTATTACTCTGTGCTCCTGCTGTTCCACCTTTTTTTCTTTTAAAGAGCAAACTGAAATGTCTGGGGTTTGTGACAAGTTTTGAGTTTTAGTATAGCAAAGGAACACCATGCCTTTTGTGTTTCTTAACGCGGAAATAGATCTGATAAAAAATTTCACACCAGTAACTTCAGAAAAATATTTTTAAACATAATTTTGTGTATTTTGCATTGTTTGATTCTAACCCACTGTGCTACTTTCAGGCAGCAGATTGTCATTATGACTGTACTTTGCTTTTTCCCTGGCATCTATGACTTGAGTGTCCCTCCCCCATCCCAGCTTTGCTTTGCAAGCTTTTTCATCTTTTCTACCTTGCTGGAGGCATTATTAGGGCATTTCACCTTTGACCAAATGGGCAGACGAACATCCATCCTCTGGAGCCAGTACTAGTGCTGTTTGGTAGATCAGCTCTCACATGGTACTGAACTGTGACCTCTTCTTCTGTTCAAAGACTAAATACATAAACTTGAGTTTCCATTGGTGCCAAGCCTGGGAACCTGAGTTGCTCCCTAATCCCAGGTCTCACAGCCAGCAGCACAATGGGCAGCTCACCATGCCAGCCAGCCAGCCTGAAAGAATGTCTTTATTCTTTCTTCCTCAACAAATTGCTTATTGTTTGGCCCACAGGGTGCTAGACCTTGTGAACTGTCCAAAACTTTATTTCTTTTCTGTTAAAATTTCTTCTTTTTTTTCCTTTGATTTTCTTTATAAATAAAATTAATTTCTATTCTCATTTTTTAGTAATATAATTTTAAAAGATGGCTGCTACTTTTCATCTTTTTTCAGAGTATATCTGCCTTTTGGAAGCCTGCAGGAACCACAGAAATGATACAAGCCCTGCAGGTTTAGACGCCTTAGAATGAAGAGTCTGTGGAAATGTTAAGTGCTACTGTAATGCAGTGCTCAATATTACTTAAAGAAAAACAGAGGCAAGTGCTCAGGGGCATTCCTGAATTTCCAAAGATGCATACCACCTCCCTGCTTTTGGCCTCATCTTCACTGTGGCTACAGTGTGCCCACTGTACAAACCACAAGTGTAGGGCAGGATACGTACCTTGGGGCCCTACATTTTGGAGTTGTTCAGGGGTAGTTGTCTTCAGAGGAAGTTAAAGCAGGCTGCCTAGGCTAGTCTGTTATTTATGTCTTGAGCTATTTCTGGAAGCACCTTTTGTCTTCAGTAAATCGTGGACACAGTTGCAGGACAATTGTACAAGTCAGAGCTAGGCAGAGTATCAGCGAGGTAAGGTGGATTTTGCAATATTCAGCCAGATTTACCCGGGGAAAAGAAGAGCTCCACAGCTGAGACACCACCACATGAAGAGGGGAATCGTGCTCCATAAATACAGCTAAAACCAACACAGGACCCAGGACACCCCTATTTTTTTCCCTCATCCCCCTCATCTCAGTAATCCTGTGTTGAGACATGTTCACATGTTCAGTGCGGAACCTTGTCCCTGTTTGGAGATAGGGAACTGGGACAGGAATATCCTTGTAAACAGCAAGATAGGTTCTGATCACCTGGAGAGTGACAGTTAAGATCAGTTTAAACACTCATGCATTTCTCAACCAGTTCTTGCCCACACTGCTTAGGAAAGGTGACAAAATTACCAGCTTTCTGGAGCCATACATGATCTAAGAATCACACAAATTTCTTGAAAGTATATGCATGCACGTGTGTGTGTGTATGTGTGTGCTTATATATATATATATATGTATGTATTTAATATCCTTTTCAAGTATGAGAATGGCAGCACAAGAGTAGAAGAATTGCAAGACTAAAACGTCCACATTAAGCTGATGCATGGTACATACCAGATGATATATATACTGCCTTATTGTTCAGTTGCAGCTCAGGAAGCTAAATGCATAATTTAAGATATATGTATAGTCTAAGGGTCAAACGCTGTCAGTTACACGAGTGTAAATCAAGAGCAATTGCACGAAAGTGACTGAAGTTGCAGTACCCTGGCTTTACACAAGTGTTGCTGAAAGCAGAATATGAGTCCCTATGTGTCATCAATACAGCTGAGTTAGTGGTACTGAGGGAATTTTATGATATGCATGCACCTAAATCCTTCACTCTTTTTTTTTTTTTTTATTATTCTTTATAATATTATCTTTTAGGTTTCTATTTTTGTCTCTGTTTTTAAAGGAATAAGGGGCTCAAATCCTGATTCTGTAAGTGACATCTCTACCTCCTTCATCTACCAAACTTTCTCAGCCTCAATTCATAATGACATGACAAACACCTCATAGCTGCAGAAATTTTATTTGCCTTACTTACATTTAAGATCAGTCTGAATTTACATAAATGCAGAATTCTGAACCTCAGGCAGGATGTTGCTAGGCTGGCTGGCTGACTGCATGTAGAAATGCATCCTTGATGTTCACTTAGTTCTCTCAGCAATTGTACAGGCTGCAAGGAAGGATCAGGAAGCAAAATTTCTCAGACATGTTGGAGAGCAGGTTTTGGATGCAGCAGGAGAGCTTGTGGACCTGGCTGAAGCGAGTATAGAAACTTGGCAGCTCAAAGGAATATCACCTGTGTTAAAAAATCACAGGACAATTTTCTAAGCCAATGCTTCCTGGGTTTGTTATTGAGAGGTTCAAGGGAGAAAAAAAAAAAGAACTTGCACGAGGTGCTGATTGCAACATACACATCTACAGCACAAAACAAAGAGGTATAAAAACTTATAATCTATTGGGGAACTAGCAGAGTACCTGTCATATATACCTGGCCTTCAATGACCTTGTTTTGCATGGAGAAAGAATATATGATTTTCTGGGTTGAGAGAAGGTTTTTAATTCTGAAAGGAGGTTATGTGTTAAATATATGGTAGCAGTCTATTCAATAATAGAAGTCAAGTCCCTTACTTCTGGAGGCAGAATCTGGTATTCTATCACATAAAATAATGCCATTATTTCTTAACATGCTTTTAAATTGAATGTATTATTTTTAAATCACTTTTTTATGACATTCTGGAATACCTAGAAAGATTTAAAAAGCTCAAAAGTAGATTCCCCAATATCACATAATCAAAAATGGCTGAATGAATTTGAGACACACTTACCAAAAAAAAAAAGCCATTTAAGATGACAATGATCAACTGTGGGGGCTTTCTGCTTCAAAAGAAACAGAACAAATGTGTCTGAAATAAAAAAGGCTAAACAGATCTTAACACCATAGCGATAATTACAGTTAGACTACAATTTCTAAAAAAAAAAAAAGAAAGAAAGGAAAAACCCCTATAATGTATTATGATTGATTTCAGAAGGTTAAGACAAATTTAAATACTGTGTACTGAAAACATTTATATAGAAATAAGTGCATAAAGATCCAAGATTTATTTATTTACTTTTAAATAAAGACACATCCATATATGTGTTCAATACACACACACATGCACACACACCTGCTTAGCCAGTTAGAATACTGTGTAGGTATAGATTTGTCAGGATCATTTGATCCCAAAAGGATTTGTATAAGAAAAACTTCTGTTTCAGAGAAATGATGTCTCTAGAGACTGATAGTGATGATACAATAGGCTGGAGTTGCTATTATTATTATTATTAAAAAAAAAAATATTACTACTTTTTCTGACTATGTTTCTTTTTTTCCCAGTGGAATTCTGATTCCAGACATTCTACCAGCCTGACATCCACTGGGAAAGTGATGACACCATAAATTATTTAAAGGTTTGAAAACCACAAGAACTACTGTATATAACCAGATTGGATTGACTTTTTAACTCTTTTGATTAATAATACATAAAGCCTTAGATATGTGAATTGGTTGAGTGCTAACCTGTTAACAAAAGGAGTAGAAGGGATGAATTCTGACGTTTCTCATAAGTTATTCTACTTAACACATTGGCCAAACCAAACAAACAAATGGAGTACTCTGCCTTAGTCTTACACCTTCAACGCACCATCAATATTTGATGACTGCCTAATGTCTCTATATATCTGGCCATAGATGATGTTTTGATCATCTGGCTTCCCAATTCCAAACTTCCCTGCTTTCCTCTGCATCGGTCAAAAGACACAACTAAAATTTAGAAACAGTTTCAATATCCTGGTTTCTTTTTCAACTTTCATTTTAACAGCACTAACTACTCAGAAGCGAAAAAATGATATTTCAGTCTTCAGCAACAAAGAAGGGCTAGTATTTCCTCAGTTGATGACATTTTGTGCTCAGCAGCAGGATGGGAGTAGATATGTACGCCGCTTCAGAAAGATTTCATGTTCTACCCTTCCATTGCTGGCTCTGTTTCAATTATTCCCCAGGTTCCTAAGTTTTGGTCTTTTACATGCTGGTTTGGGTGGAGCACAGAAAAAAGTGTTGGCCTTTCTCTCCTCTTCAAGTACAGAGGAAGATGCATGGGGCAGCCTGCATTTCTAAGCAACAAGAACAATTCCACCGGAGACAGACCACTTTGCTTCTGGGTAGCCTGACCCGTGCGTCAGGAGACAGGCTATTCAGGGTGACTTCAGTATGATATATTAGTTTACAATAACAACTGCTGCTTCTTCTGTGCAGTAGACAGGTACTATCCCTCTGGATTATTTTCTATTATGCCAACTGAAGCTTGACTGCCTTAGATGTAGGAACAATATGAAGCCCATCTTTATCTGTTTCTCTTTAGTCATTCCAGCACACTTATCTTTTATCCATGTAATTCAGTTCTCAACTTCCTTCTGCACCAGACACTGACTCCCCAGTCAACCTGCAGAGTGTCCAGCCACAGAAACTGTGATCAATTCTTTTTGCCTCTTGATGTGCCCATGGAGCCATCCTTTCCTGGTACCCTTAAGGACAAGTATTTGTGGCTGCCCATTGGCCCACTTCTACATGTTTTAAAGCTTCTGTACTAGCAGGACGACCTTCATCCATCCTCTGTTCAGGACCACCAAATGATGCCTCACCAAATATTTTTTAAAATCCTAAAATTCTTTGTGAGATTAATCTATGCATAAAGGAAGGAATATTTCAATTCAGTGGCACACCCTACAGTTTCTGTCAGTCTATCTTCCCCAATTTGACCAGTTATTTTGGTGTAAATTTCTATTGATGCCATTAGAGGAATACAAATGAATTTGTAACAATATGAGTAAAATCAGAATACCATCCCTGCTCTGAGAAAGAAATGAGGTTCAATTTCTTACTAAAATACAAACTTCATATAATTATAAAAGCCCCCAAATTATACCTGAATTGGGTCTCACTTACGACATCAATAACAAATGTAAATTTTTTATCAACATTTATTAGATGTTACTGAGTGCCATCACCTGACTTTCATACACACAATTACTGTGTGGAATCTGTTGTCAGATTCTGTTTCCCTTTCTGACTTTTGAGTATCACCCAGCTTGTTCATAGCTCCCCCCAAAATAATGGAAGTATATTCATATTCTATTAAAAATTATAAGAATCTTACTTATAGTTAATTTATATCCACACCTTTTTTTTTTTCCCTACATACCTGCCATATCAGTAGCAGTGTAGGCACATTACTTACTTAGCTGTTATGGTTGTACACATTGCTTGAACAATCCATTTCTGTTCTAAAATAAAATTCTAGCTACAGTGTTATTTTTGCACATTTTCTTACTGTATTTTAAGGTCTAACCAGGGGATTGAGGCCAGCATCTGACTTTACTATAATAGCAAGTATCTTTCCCGTAGTATCTTTCAACTGTCATTAAAAAAAAAATAAAAATAAATCAGCATTTGTTTTCTTTTCCATCTGGGATTATGTGACAAAATGATCTCCTGAATCTAATCAATTATTTTTCTTCTATATCTTTTGCATTTTCCTGCAGAACTATTTGCAAGTATAACAGAAAGATCCTTTAGAGATAATCTGGTGATTATTATAAATTCAACCTTGGACGCTGCAGGCATTAAAAGATGAAAATTGCCTAAAGTCCACTGTTGTACAACAAATCTGTACCTCTGGACTCCTGTCCTGAGGTGAAAATGCAAACCAGAGAGATATTTAGAATCATTTTGACAGTTCATAAAATTAAGCAGGGATTAGGGATTCTCTCAGAAATAAATAAATAAAAAATATAATGCCACAGGGCCCAAACAATGTTAATCACATCTCCCTGCAACAGGTATTACTGCAACCCACTTTTTGGGAAGAAAAAGAAGTCATATAATTAATTCTGGCATGTATTTAGCACTGATGATGCCAAATTAAAAATCTGAGTATGTGAGTTCAACATGTTAATACATTTATGTATGCATACATACACATACATAATTAATGTATAAACTACCCATTCAGTTTAAGTTCATACAGTTATAGGTTCCTATAGAAATGTTGTACATCTTGTATATTCTATTTTCTTCTCAATTTTATGGATTAGCCCTAATATTGCAAACACTTGAACATATACTTAACTTTACATAATGAGAATATCTTGCTGATTTTAGGATCACTCTCAATCTACATGAATTTAAGCAAAAGTCTAAGAGTTTACTGGGATTGTAATCTATAGTGCCAGTCATTTGAAATACACATTTAATAAGAAAAGAATTGAAATAACTGCAATAGGCATAGATAACTTTGATCTCTGCTGCATTTGCAGCAGGTAAGCAGCAAACATAGCTAAAACTAATTCCTAGCCACAAAGTGTGCAGCTGACAACAGAATTACATTCCGGGCAAGCACGGAGTTTTACAGTCACACTCCCAAAATTGCCCACCCTCCTGAAAGACTTTTCAATACAGTTTTAAATGTTTCCTTTCCTTTCTGAAACCAATAGACAACATTGCAATACTGAGCAACAGCACTAGTCCACTTACAAGAGCGCATATCCTTTTCTTGCTGGATGAACAAACTTGAATATACTGCATTTACACAGTGTATAAAATAAAAGTTTCACTGTATTAGATTATTATCATGTTTCAATATCTTTGGAAAATGTTCAAGTTAATGTAACACGCTTCTAACAAAGAAAAAAATAGAACTAGCTGAACTGGAGTCAAAACTTTTTTTTTTTTTAATTAAAAAAAAAATTAAAAGCCTAGAGGTATGTTTCAAGTTTTTCTTTATGCTCAAATTTTTGTCACTTAAGCACTGAATTTTAACCAATTTCTTTTAATGATGTAAATACTATGTAATAGCACAGTTTAGACATTTGCATTGTAATTAATTTCCATCTTTAAGAATTTCTTATGAAAATTATTTTCCATCCCACTCTAGTCCACAATGCTGACTGGAGCTGGAATAATACATCACACAAATGTTGATTTTAATATTTAAACAAATTCACTTTGGATTTACATCCCCTTTGGGCTCTACTTTCCATGAATACTCTGATAAACAAACTTACTGCAAGGAGGATCTGCTGGGAGGACAAATTATAAACAAAAATTGAAGAATACACGTGGGATATGAATTTTTGAATTCTAATCATCAATTGTTGCACTAGCAATTAAAGCTGACTGGAGGACAATATTTCCATGCTACGTTAACTTTCATGACTTCATGTCTTCATGCCTAGTTTTGTGTGGTTTGTTTTTGTTTCTTTTCCTGGAGAAAACAAAAACTCTTTAAACCGCTTTGGTGAAAATGCCCACATTATGTGAGTGTATGTCTGTACACCACAGCCAAAAACACTAAAAGATCCAGACTGAAGTCCTTTCTCAGCCTGAATCGCATCAGTTTCATCACTGATTTTTATCTGTGGTTACTCTGTTAGCGGGGGATGGAACCTGATCCTGGGCTTTCTATGTCCAAGGCCACTGTTAAACCACAGGGCTGTCAGCAAAACCAAAAAGCTTATTTCACCCCTTCTCATTCCCCAAAAATATTCAGTTCAAAGTATGATCATGGCTGTCAGTGGTCCCGTCCAAAGCATGAGTATTAAACAAGGACAGCCTCTGAGGCAAGGCTGGGTTCCTGTCCCCTCACAGGCTTGCAGGGGAAAGCCCTGACGCTTGCTTCCCACCCGGCGCTGCCATCGTTGCCTGCATAGCTGTGCCACAGGCCACCCGTGTGCCCGAATAGCCATGGGGACTCCCAGTCATAGCAGGGCACACTGCCCACGCCATTACTTAGCAATCATCCCGAAGAGCCAAGGATGGCTTTTCATGTTGGAGTATTTCTTCTTTGCTCTAGAAGAAAGAAATTGAGAGGAGATATAGGAACTAAATGCTACAAGGAAAGCAAGACTGGTCTGAGCTCTACCACCTCGCTGTTGGCCACCTCCCTTCCCCATAGGAGTCAGGGCTTGCACACAGCAACCTCAGGGTGAATCTGGAGGCTGACAGGCTTTGAAGATGGATAAAGGAAAAGAAGTTTCAGCTCTTTTCCTCACATTTTCCTCTGTCTGGGCTGGGTTCCCAGAACAAATAGCCTCTTCACTGTAGCCTCACAACGAGGTGATACTCGGTAATGCAAATAGTGTTGCGGTCTGCCACTAGCTGCACAGTCCCGTCCAAGCCATGATCATATTGTTCAGTTTGAACCCAACCAATATGAACTCAGCTTTATGGAGCAATTAGTATATCTCTGACCCTAACATCATATAAAAGGCCATAGCTGCAATATAAAGGTCATGTTTGCAAATAGGCTCTTTATAAAGGAATTAACAGGTATAGATCTGTGCATGTGTCTGTGTACAAGTTTTTTGGTGTCCCTAGTCATAAGCAGAAGCTTAAGCAAGACCTTCACCTTCTGGATTTTATCACTGGTTTGACAAGTAGCCATCCATAGTGCCAGTAAGGAGACCCACACTTTTGTCAAAGCAGTTGGCATATGCCTAAGTAATTTTAGCCAGAAATTACATCAAATAGCAAGTCCTTCTTCTTATAGACCACTGGAAAGTGAGCTTTAATTTACTTTTACTTTTGTCCTTAGGATAATAGTTTCTTACTTACTTATGTCAGTGGTCAATAGCATAACAAATCCTTCATCATGAGCATGTGTGTATCACTTTTCAGCAAACCCTGGCCTTTTGAGGTGAAATGATATACTGCCACTTATTTTCAAATTGACATCTCTCCTGGTTGCCAAGGCAAGTTAATTTGCAAATCAGCATTTTGCATGAAACTTTTAAGCCAGTCCAGCTAGGCAATGGCTGCCATTGCTGTATAATTAGTGTCTAAAGCACTTAAAATTAGATTATTTAAAAAAAAAAAAATCCAGAAAGATCAGTAATTTTGCTCTGTACGTGGCCAGAGACCATTTTGCAGACTGAATAGAAGATATGGAGTTAGAAAATTACAGCAAGGCTCCAATCTGATCAGAAAGGAATGAAAGATGTGCACACAATAACAGCGGCAGACTTGAAGTGAGAAATGTTAGTTTTACTGTTCTTCAGAAAAATAAAAGAGACCCCCACATGCACAATTAATTCACAAACTGCATGACTTAGATACCAGACAACAGTAGCAAGTGGCAGTTAGAGGAGAAAGTAGTCATTGCAATTGTATTTGCATTCAGTTAAGATGGTTTTTGAGCACAGAATTGAACCTGAATTTGGCCTAAATTTCAGCATTTGACTTGAACACTGCCAAAGACTTGCAAAGTTTCTAGTTATAATTTTGGTTTGTGATGAAGACAGTCAAGAGAGAAATTTGTTTATGAGGGAAGTGTTCTTTTTTTGAGACATCTTTCAGTTACAAGTTCATCCATCTTTAGAAAAGCTTTTGATTTTTGAACCAATTAGGTACTGAGGAGAAAAAGGTGAATATGGAAAAAGAAAATAGAGAACGTTCTAAGAGATAGTCTGTTTAAAAGAGAGGCAGGTGGCTGGAGAGAAAAGAAGTGAAAAAATAGGGAAGTACCACAAAGCTTGTAATAGACTACATGTAATACATCTATTTTGGTTTCTTTACATTGGCCTTCTAAAATCTTACTCAAACTTTTCCATCCTTTCATGTCTATTTGGTATTTTTTCTTGTGCTGGCACAGAAATGGCTTTATATTCAACTCCACTTACCACTAAATGTCTATCAAAGATAAATTACAAAGATTACAGGCTAGTCATTGAGGTAAAAGGACTCACAGGTTGATCAAAGTCCATCCAGTACCTCAGCTTTCCATGAGTCTGGTGGCCTTTCTACTTGCCCGTACTAACATACTGACTTGCATAATGAGAAACCTTGGACAAATGCAGGCTGTGTAGCATCTCTGCAGCAGAATTCAGGGGGAAATTTCCTCCTTCTATTGTTTTATTTACACTTGACACATTTCCATGAGGTAAGCTAGGGGGAGAACTTGCATCACAAGTGTCACAAGCATCTGTCCACTTATTTTTCAGCAAATATCTGGTAGCATTACACCAGGGTAGCAGTGAGGGCGCAGTTACTGTAGAGCTACTGACCCAATGCACATTCGTAGACTAACATTGCTTTTGATAAGTAGGTCGTTCACCTGTAGGTTTGGTCTCCACTCATCCTCTCCTTGCAGTGTCATAAATCCTTTTGTTAGAGGGTTTTTTTTAAATGTAGAATTCTTCAACCTTAATCCTGAACCCAACCGAGATGTAGAACATCACTGAGTGACTTGGACAATCTCCAGGAAAGACAATTAATATAAATAATGTAAAAGAAGGTGGAAGTGGAAGAAAGATGGGGCCAGGTTGATTTTTCACGTGGACATTGTCCCTGTAACAAACATAATGCTAGCTGGTAAAAGGCAAGTTTTGACACTGTTATTAGTCTGTGGGTGCTCGGTGTGTAAATCATATTGATGCACGTGGTTGACACGTCAGGGGTATGTGGAAAATAAACTGCCCAATCTCTTTGGGCCTAATAGTTTACAGACCTCAATGATATACTGTAAGGTTGGTGCTGTTGACTTCAAAAGCAGTAAATCAAAGTGCCACCAGAAGGTGCTGACAAAATTAAGCAACCAAGGTTGAACAGAGAACAAAAGCTTTTCTGCATAGATAGTTATTTCATAATCAGACCTTCTTATATTTAATTTATACCTTTATTTAGCTTTTATGAAATTGCTTTAATTCTATATGGGCAATAGGTTTATAAATCAATTAACACTGCAATCCAAAGGGTCTCCAGTAATGGTATGTAGTTCCAAAAACTAAGCTTCACTAAGTATTGGCTTTGGTATTATTAAGAAAATCTTATATTTTATTACAAGAATGCATGGGATTGCTGAATAATGGTTCATGTTAATTTGTATATTTCATAAATAACATCTGAAAAGGCCAAAAATAAAATGGCTTTATTGGTCACATCTCTTTTAAATGCTGTCAGGGTAGAATTCTTTTTATTCACTCACAAGGAATGGTGTCTTTACCAGTCCTGCATCTCAACAACTCCTATGATTGATGTTAGTGTGGATCCAACCTAAAGGTATGAATCTGAAATGCGAACTCTGGGAAAGCCTAAATCCAGGGCAGTGTGTCTTGATCCTGTTTATTTTCAGTATTCAAAAGGACAATCTGAGAGAAGTATGGATTTGAGTTTGGACATAGATTTTATGGGTTAATAATATGTGTATACACTTTGCTTTAGAGAAACAGACAAGGTTTATTTGGTATTTGTAAGACTGCTTAAATATTTCTTAAACCAGGAGTCCACGTTAACTCACATAAGTAACACATTTATCTTAGTGGACAGAATAATCTGAGAAGATGTTTCTTCACCAATAATCTGCCAAAAGTTGCCCTGGCAATTACACCTTTTATATGGAAATGAGAAACGGTGAGATGCAAACACCATAACAAAGTGAGACAAACTCCTTGCACTGCCTGGCAAGGTTGTTTCAGTGAAGATGTTAGCTGTCACTAGCAACTCCTAATGTGCAACATATCTGAAGGTGAACATAAGGCCCAAGACCAGAATGCAAGAAACCTACTGCAGTATCAGTAAATACATATAGATTAACTCAAGCCAGGATTGGAAAGTAAAGAGATGGTCAAAAAATCCTCACAACGCATTTCAATTTAAGTTGCTAAAAATCTTTCACTCCTTCTGAAGCCTTCTTTGGAACATCAGAAATGGAATCCAACTACGTCATCCCTGGAACAAAATAAGAATCAGCTGCACAGCCTTACAACAACATCTATAGACATGGCACAGGTGGATACCAAAGTTTCCACCTGTTTGTAGCATTTTAAGCCCTTCTCCCAGTCTGGCTTCTCAGGTGATGGTATGCAAAGAGGAGATCATTGGAATAGCAAGGGAAAAACTCTGCTCATTAGAGATAATGAGTGGAAGACACAAGACAGAATGGTTGCTTCCAGTCACAGTACAGCTGTGTCAGTTCTCAACCTGTTGCCATTGCTTCTGTTCCACCACAGTTTTGCCCTGTAAGAAGAGTAGTTGATCAAGTGAAAATATAGCATGAGGAAAGCACTTGAAAGGAACTTTTAATGTTATCTGTCTGCTTGCTAACATTTGACAACAAAACATACCAGACTCAATTACCCTGGAGATCCTGAGGAATAATAAAACAAAACAAAACAAAACAAAACAAAACAAAACAAAACAAACAGTCAAAAATACCTCACACTTCCCAAAACCATCTGAAGTCAAAGAACATGAAAATGACGCTTCACTCTCTTGATGTTGACAGTGTGCTGTTCTGCTCACAGAGAGACCAGGAGGTTGGTGAAAAAAACAGATATTAAATGACAGTTGCCGAGCAGAAACATATAGGTAGTTCCATATTGTTTCTCTTCCTGCCCAATAGAAAATGTCAATCACGAGCCCACCAAAACTTCAGAGAAGAGGACAGTGTGCATCTAATTCTCCGTCCTATTTAATCAGGGATTTTTTTTTCCTGCATAGTAAAGGAGAATTATTGCCATTTGACCACTTCGTTTAACCAACAGATTAAGTTACTTGAGACAAGAAGTTGAGAGCTGCCACTATAGCAAATAGATATGTTTCTGCAAGCAACGTCACCACCTCAAATAGGCAGCACTAGCAGGCTACAAAGGTGATTTTTGCACTGCTAGGCTAGTTGCTGACATCCTAGAACCAAAACTGCCTGACCTTTCTCAAGTCTCCCCGAGATTTACAAAGTATGATATGATTTTGACAAATTAGAAAGGGAAAACACTAAAAAACTTGTAAAGAACAGAAAAGCATTCATTGTAGGTCAAGGATGCAGTGCCCTGGTGTAATCAGGGACATAAAAGAAATCAATACCACACCTAGCCCTTGTAGGAAGAAAGGATAATTGTCAATCACAATTAGCTGCATGTTTACCTCTTAAATGCTGAACACTTTCCAGTTTCTTCCCTCATTGTATACGTATGCTTTTCAGTGTGCCCTATTCCCATTCACTGTGTCATCCTCTCCCAAGTTATTCTGTGTGTGCTTTTATCACTGTTTCCAATTTCCCATGCTCTGCTGGCTTGGGTTTGAGTGGCAGTGAGGAATCTGTAAGCAGGTGTTGTGGAAGTGAAGCGTGCCATTCGGCCCGTACATTAGGTAAAGTAACGTTCCCCTGGGAACTCTAATGCTTACAACTGCATCAGCCCCAACTGTTCCTGCGAGAAGAGGAAGAGGCCAGTCCTGACCTGTTCTGACCAGATGTTTTGGAAATGTGCCCATTTTTAGCAGATAGAATAGCTGTTAATTTATCAAAAGTGTAATAGGTATTAACAAAGCAGATTCTTTAACTATAACCGGGTAATAAAGTGCAAAAGAAATTAGGAATATAGAAGAGGCTATGTTTGAATGCATAGGACTATATTCAATACTAGTTTAAGACAATTTCCAAGATACTCTGCTCTGTTTAATAGATATGATATGACTGGTTTAGACATGAATGCAGAAAAAAAGAATCATTTTTTATTAGCCTGTGCCAAAATTGTCCAGGAATCTGTGGAAAATAGCCATAAGAAAAAGGGCAAGACACCTAACGTAAAAAACTCCTGCTACAATGAAGGCAACTGAGTTACAGCTATTGAGGCTCTTTTGGAAAATTTAAACCTTCTGTTTTGAGCTCTCGAAGGAGGGAATCGATATTCCACAAACAAGAGGAAACTGTGTTCATGTTCTCTTATCAATATCCTTTCAAAATGCTGAAATGAGGAAGAAACAATTATTAATAAAAAACAAATATTCTGCTTTCCTTCCTCCTCTCTGCCCAAATTTTTAGGCCACCAAGAGCCCACCAATTTTCTTAATTTATTTTTTTTTTAAATGAATACTTCTTCCCAGCATAAATATATGAAAGCAGTCATTTTTTTCTTGTCATCAAGCATTAGCATTTTGAAGTGCCAGGTTTTCATTCTGTTTCCCATGTCCCAAAGGGGTAAATGCATTTTTTTCCTATGAGGGAGTTACAGTGAGCTTGCACTCCAGGAAACAAGAACAGAATGGGGTGCTGGGGGTGGTGGTGGTGTTACAGGTTAGATTTTCTGGATTTCTGAAGCACTTATTCAGGGTTTTACCTTCACAGTTATTAATGGTGGTTTGCTTGTCACCAATAAGAAAATTACCAGAATGCTGTGCTAAAAATCAGAATGTCTTTTTCCTAATTTGATGGGCTTTTTGAGCAACAAGACTTTTTACACACATAATACAAACACATCAGCAATAATAATTGTTATTAATAATACTCATAAGGTAAAGGTGTCATTTAACAATAAACTTTGTTCAGCAGTATGGGTTTGCATTTGCTTTTTCTGACAAAATTAGAAAGATTGTACAGCTTTAATTTCATTTTTTTAGTTGTGTTACTTGAAGGAAGCATTTCCTCTCCATCATAGCTTTTGCACTGTACAGTGCCTATCTGTGCATACAAAGCATCCCATATGGTTGAAGTAGGCTGGAGGGGTTGCTACTAACCATATTTTAAAAAGCAGATGTTACTAATCTTCTAAATATTACCGCCAAATGATGTCACTTGTGACTGACAGCAGTTGGGTTCATCAATCCCTTCCGATGTCCTTTTGCATGTAAGGGAAAGCAATTTTTGCTCAGGAAGCATGCCTCTAAAAGGGCAGATCACTTTATATTACTACTGAATTGTTGAGCAGAATGTCAGTTCCTACAGGGCGGTGTATGTGTATATTACAGGCAACAAGAAAAAGAAGTTTCCCTGCTAATAGGGCATGCAGGAAACTTTTAGGACAGCCATTTCAGAGTCAGGCTGCACTGTGACAAGGTGATGTTTTTAGCTCGGAGTGCCTGTCTGTGCCATGCAGTATACAAAGGCAACTTTCTTTTACATGTACAAAAGGCTTCTTTACAGGTTTGCAGGCGAATGTAGTAGGCGTTTCTGTGTACAAAGCCAATGTCAGTTCCACAGTTATTTTTCAGACAATGGCACTTATGGTAGTGAGTAAACAAAAATGAAGGACAGCACTGAACATTTTTACCGTAAATGGCACAGAAATGAAATATCTGCTAGTAGTAATCCTGTAATAAATTTGATGGCAATGTATAAGCAAGGTTTAATTTTTATGGCAATAACATAGTGATTTTTTCATTATCCTTATAAATCCCTCTTGTTCCAAACCCCAGAGACTAGCCACCAGTTCAGATGTGAGTTGGTGCCTTTCCTGGATTTCTAGAAAGTTACACACAAGAAAAATGGGCTAATTTTTCCATCAGGAAGCAGTTAATGTACTAGTGGTTTATAGAAATGATGTCTATCATGCTCCTTCCCTTCTGCCAGTAATAGTATGCTTCTTCATTCTACTGTAGTGTGACTTTCTTACTCAATTCTCTATGTTCCCTTGCAAGACTTACTGTAGATCTTTCCCGTGCAATTTTTGCTGTTGCCATCCTAATATTCTTCCTTACAGATACAGTTCTTTGCAAGGTCTGCCTCCTTCCGTATACACTTCACTTAGATATTTGCATAAATACTATTCTGCAGAAATTATTTTCAAGCATTAAGAATTTTTTTGAACATGTGGCCATTAAATACTTATGTCTTCATTCTGGGGAAATCATGTAAGAGCACTTACCTTCACATTACTGTATAAAACTGTATAGCAGTCTGGATTTTCCTTTTTATTTTATGACTATTTTTAACTTGTAAAGTAAACTTAACTTGTTAAGTAAACTTAAAAAAAAGATGATTTTTGTTACCTTTGTAGTTGCAAAGACTGTATGAGGTCCTAGTCTTCTGAACAGAGGAAGATAGAAGCTTCTTCATTCCTCACACTAGAGCCCTTTTTAGCTAGAATGTGACCTAAAAGCTCTATTTCAGCAACTTTTGCATGCCCATGCAGTCAGTACATCTCTCTTAGTTTTTCTTTGCACACATCTCTCTTTCACAGTCAGGGACACAAACTGTGAGAAAGCAACATAAGCAAAGACATTTCACCCTCTTGTACCTTTTCATTGCATAAACCAGAAACCTATGTCTTGTTTGGAGGCAGCTGTCTGGTTCTACAATTGAAGATTGACTATTTTATATATATATGGGGGTTTTTATATATAAATAAACACACATATACATATATCAAATAAAGAGTAGCTGTTATGCTTATCATTTTCAACAAGATCTTAATCTAATTTATGAGCGTAATGCAATTCTCTGTTCCTTGCTTACCTTGTAAATTTATATTTTTATCTTTCATAACACCTATGAAACATACTTACACATCGCTTAGTGCCTGCTTGTTGCTGCTGTAGACTTCAGCCATTCTAAGCAGAAAATGAATAGAAGTTGGGAAAAGCTTGAGTGATTGGCATCAGGCACACATGGTTAAATGTCAGCATTTTGGTACATCATTTAATGGTCAGACACTTCAGTGTATTGCCATCCAACAAACCTATGAGAGATACTATCAAGGAATATATGCCAGGTCTTTTCCAGCAAACTGCTTGATGCCTGATGCCAAGTAGTGGTAGGTGTATACTTTTTTATGCTGTCACTGCATTCAGCCTCCAGGGTGTTGCGTGAAAGGATCACTGGATGTTAATGAATAACAAAATGTGTCATTTCCCTTTAGAATTTGTCTATCTATCATATACAGTGAGAAAGACATGTTTGTTTTCTTCTGCCTGTATTTACATGTGTGTCAAAATACGTACTGTTAAACCTGGCCACATGCTTAGCCAGTTTGTTGTCTTGTTAGTCTTTTTTTTTTTTTTTTCATTATTACTATTGCACATGAATTTACATGCTGTTTCATAAGAAAAATAAGAACCACAGCAAAATAAATTGGAATACAAAGACTAGTTTCTTCCTGCTTGGAGTAGTATCTTGTGTTTAAAACTATTATTTCCATCAACAATGGATTTGTAAGAAAAACACTTAACCCAATTAAGTATGTTGCCACGCATATGCCACCAAAATATGATAGAAAATATAAAAGGTAAGAACCACCATTAGAGCTTGAAACCACGGCTAAATAAATAGTAATTAAAAAAAAATTTGTAAATACCTTGTAAAATTGATATTACTGCTTTTCGTGATCATATTCCTTTAAGGACATACCACCATTGCCTAATCTATTTGTTGAAATAGAAAGAGTTCAGACCTGTAGATGAATTTCAAATAGTTTTGGGAGAAAACCCATTCAGTTTGGATGCAGGCCAAAGCAACCCATGCAGGTCGATCAAACAATCTGCAAGACAGTGTCATGCCATAGAAGTCTAATTGCTTAAAACCATTGTGGTGCACTTTTTGGTCAGCTAACAAATAAGTGTAAAAGGCACATTTTGGAAAATAAGAGGTGGAAGAAGCTGTTTATTATAAATTCTTCCTTCAGCTTTTCTCAGAGCCTTCCTCACTTGCAGATTTATGCTTTAAAAATTTGCCTGTAGGTTTCTCTCAACTACACTAAGTTCAAAGCATCTGGGTACAATAAAGCACTCTAAAAAGGTGTCCCAGTGTGTCCCTGCTCCTTATATTGTTTTGCAGCTGCACAGGAAAATCAGTATAACTCCTAATAGTTGCAGCTATTAGATTGCACTACATACAAGTAACTTTATTAGACAATCTAGCAATTAGAAAACAATATTTTTACTTTTCAAATTCTAAAGGCAATATGTGATACTAAGATTTTCACAGGCAATATGTGCTGTTTCCCAGAGAAAGAGATGTGGGGTTTTTGTGTGTGTGTACAGTTTTAACGAAAACTCAATTCACTGTGGGTGTTTAATTGTGTTTTTCAGCAAACTGATTTAAAGTTCCCTGGGGCACACATACTGTAGGATTGTGACATATCACACCAGGTTAAGTCAAACTCAAAATGTTATGTGATATGACAGCATGTAAAACACATGATTAACGCATCCACTGGGAAACTTGGTTTTATGAAAAATGGTGCAACAGGGAAACTTGGGGCACTCTCTGGTAAATTCTACTTTTAAAAAATAAAAAAAAAAAACCAACTAACAACAAACTCAGAAGTATTATGCTATGTTAGCTTCTGATTGATGTCCGCAGCTTTCTCCTTTGGATGAAATGTCACTGTCAAAGATCAAGAAATATTTGTGGTCTGTGAGAACAGAAAAAAATTGTACTTCTCTTGGAAAAGATTTGATTTGTTCATAATTCAGAATGTGATGACTGGGGTGAAGAACCTACTAGAGATCCGTAAACACAGAATTTAACTCAGTAGTTCCTGAAATTGTAGATACATACTACATCTTTTCTACCAAAGGATGTAAAGCTATCATTTAGAAAAATGGGAGAAAAGGTCTCTTTTCTTCCCCGTGTAGAGTAACCATATAATATGTCTACATTTGCTAGACAGAGAGCATCCAGTATTACAGCAGTATCATGAAAGAAGGCTATGAGCTACACCAGGTAGACTTCAGAACCAGTTTACACCCTCCTGCAATGCTGCTAAAGGAGCTCCTAAAATGGCCTGTCCCTGTGGTACATCATCCCCAGACTGATGCTGGGCAGCACAACAATTGGAGTCTTCCAGTCCTTTTCCTGCTCCCCCCATCAGCTTTGAACTGAGTGATTAATTTCAACTAAATTTGATAAGGATAGAGTTTCAAAAATAATGAGTTTCTCCAAGTCTTGTCAAAATAGACAGCTGGCAGAGGACAGAGATTCTCTTTGTGTCCTTTCTCAGAAAAAAAGCTTAAATGCCTCTCAATATTTATTAGACAGAAGAGAATCCACACTGCCACTGACATTCAGGACTCACCTGGATTGGAAAGCAAACCCGACATTCTTGAAACTGCTTGTTTTTTATTGCAGTCCAGCAAAGCTCTAGCTGCCTAGTTTACCACACAACTGCTTCCTGAAATGCAATAGAAAATGGAAATGGAAGAAGTCTGGAACACACCAAGGAATCACAAATGTGGGATCCTGTGTACCTTTACTAAGCGGCACAGCACAACCAAGCCATGAGTGAGTACAGGCAGGTCATCTCCAACAAGGAGGAACTGACAATCAAAGTCATCTCACTTAGTTTCATCAACATTAGTTTCAGCTTGTGCTGTCAGACTAGAATAGCCCCCAAACTAGAACAGCCACTTGCTGAGGAAGAGAGATGGGTATCCAAGGGTGCAGCTTGTGCTATAGCCCCAATCCCATGATTGTCCTCTGAGCTCTGGCCCTGAGGGTGATATAGGGAAAAATTTCTCAAGCTACTAGCCTACCTGACCACAGCTACCACAGACACAACAGGCGCAGTAAGAGCCCCAAGAAAAATAAGATCTATGCTTACTGGAAGCAGGGCTAGGTGGAGTGGAGCACTGAGGGGCTCTGTGAAAGTCACTTGCCTGTGACATGCTCCAGGGTGAGGTAAATCGAGCAGTTACCGGAAAGGTTAAAGCACCCTTATCCACACTGGTACATCCAGCATTTGCAGTAAAGCCTTCTATTACTCAAGTGTTGATATTAAGGCAGAAGATACAACCGTATCAATCTGCAGAGACAAAAAGGAAAGATGTTAGATGCATCTAGTACCCAAGCTGGTATATCTTAAAAGTAATCTACCTTTCAATTCTGTACTTTTTGAAATCCAGGATTCATTAAAACTTAAAATACTGAAACTCACAGTTCCCATTGACTTCTCCACTTTTGGCCAAATTTCAGAATCTGAAATAATAGGATATTTTAAGGGTGTCATTTGAGTATGGCATTATTCACTAATGCAGTTAATTTCCTACAATCTGCAAAATCAGATTCTATGGACTAGGTTAAGTGTAATCCAAGGATGATGAGTGAATATCATCTCAGTGTGATCACTAGAGATGGAGGCCCACAAAGAGAACGGTGTGCACAGGTTTCTCACAATTCTGTTAAAGCTTTTATGTTCTGACTTGAAGCATCCAACTATTTTGGACTGAAATTGTAAATCATGCTGGATTATGTAATGTTTAACATATTTGGAAGTCAATAAGGAAATATTTCCCTCTCCCCCTTCTTCTAGAAAAAGGAAAACATATGTCCTGTTCCCATCCTCCCACAAGAACAATGGGAATGGCTTAGGAAGAATCAAGTGTTCTGAATGTTCAAGCTGTTCATTGGATTGTGTAAAATTTACAGGTTTTATGTCTAAAATGGAATTTGCCAAAAATCAGATTTTCCCTTTTTCAGAAAAATATTTTAATGTCTCAAATCCTAGACTAAAACATTTCAATCCTTTTTTTTTCTTTTTGTTTGGTTTTTTGTTGTTGTTGTTTGTTTTTGTGTATTTATTTTTTTTTAGAAACCAGCCTTTCCTTTGAAATCCAAAACAATATCGCCTCTTCCTACCCTCTACCCCACACCTCTTGAAATGTTTTTTCTTTATAGGAACTTTAGTTAAGCAGTTTGGAAATTGTTGTATTTCAAAGAAGCCAGCACTCGTGATTGTAAAGAAATATTCCAGGTAAATTACTGGCTCCTCTGGCAAACCAGGGTAGAATCCTGTAAAGCCTGCAGAAGAACTTTGAATTGATAGCGTGCTTGAAGTGATGTTATAAGGAGTTATTGACATATATACACACACAATAATAAACATACTATATTAATCCACTTCAAGTGAATAAAGACATTCCTGAGGTCTGCACAGTTTTCTGCAGAGTGCTACAGAAAGGCAGGGTGCCCGATGCTCTTACAAGATCTCTTTGCCTAGGAAAGCATACTCAGTGCTGAGCCTGCCCACAAAGTTGATACCATGCACAGCTGAATACCCTTGGCGTTTTGCAGGTTCAAGGTAAATGTTCCAAATGTGTGGGTTTGGTTTGTGTTTTGGTTTTGGGGTTTTTTTGTTGGGTTTTTTTTTTTTTTTTTTTGTCAGAGGCAGAGGTACTGAAGAGATCAAATTGCTGTAAGAAAAAACCCAGCCAGAAGGAGGATTTGCGACGGCCGCCCGGGAGCCGAGCTAGCCGGCTGCCCAGCCAAGCAGCAGCGACAGTAGTGCGGCTCCCGCCAGGGCTGGCAGCGGACTCAGGTTCCTCGCCCTGAGCCAGGGAAGCTGGGTGTGCTGCAGAGGTCACCCATGCTGTCTTTGGGAAGAGAAGGTGGGGGGACGGGGGCTCTGGTCTGCGGGGCAGTGCGCGTGTGTGCGTCTGTGTGTGTCTGTCCTTTTAACGGCCTGTTAGGCAGGAGCCTCAGATGATTTTAGGAGATAGACGTTGCTTCGCTGCTGCACCCTCATGGCAAAATCCTATGGAATTTAATAGGGTTGAAGCCATCTGGATTACACTGAAATATAATACAGCTCCACAGAAAAGACGTTAAAAAGAAACCCCAACACCTATAGAGTTTAATAGCAATGGTCGTCTTACGACATTTTAAAACTAGCATATGCATTTTTAATAGAACATTTTCTCTCTGCTTATATTCCTTTGGGTTGGATTAAAAATGCTGTAGGCAAGTTATAATTCTCTGCCCAGTTATTTTGGATTTTTCTATGAGAGGCAGTTAAATTGATTGAGTAGTAACAGAAATGTACATCTCCATTAAAGAATAAGTAACCATGCAGTTGTGCTGCCAAAACAAAGCAGTGCTCTTGCTGGCCTGACCCTTTCTTAAAACAAAATGGTGCAAATGAAATGCTGGCCAGGTCTTAACTCTGTGTACTCTGAGTATACCTGCTGTTTCCTAACTTTGCACTTTTGTCAGTTGCATAAAGTGCAGTTGGCGCTGAACAAATACACAGAAAGATAAACCATAGTCCCCAAAAACTTGCTATCTGAAAGCATAATGCACCTGAATGCATCTGAAATGCACCAAAACATTAACCATACATTAAATGAAAACATCGGTAAGAAATGTCTTTTCATTTATTAGCGTATTTAAGTGGGTTCTTGTGGAAGTGGCAAGACTCACAGTTGTTTCTGTTACCGAGAGTCTTCCGCCAGTGTGAGTACATCACTCCTTCCTCTGCTGGTCTGCCAAGAACTTCAGCATGAACATGAAGGGAAAAAGGCTCACTACAGGATTTAAACAATTTATTACATGATAGGGGTTTATTTTTGCCCATTAATCCCAGGCCTCTTTCAAATGAAGACATAAAATTATGCCAAGTTACTGTGTGAGTTGTGATATTGCCAGCTCTTAGCTGAGGAGGGAAAACCTTCAGAATCTATTTCTTTTGGGACTGAGACACAAACTTGTTCTGTAAACTTGTTCTCTTCCCTAGTCATCCACTCAGTTTTCATGGCTTTCTGCTATTAGTTGTCACATTAACAGCTGAACTGTGGGGGCAACAATGTTATTAAACATAGCTTTAAATACTACTAAAGCAAAAAATTTGCATTGAAGATACAATCTGTGGCCAAGGAGTATAAATTGAATTTGCTTTATACATAAGACTAAGAGGGTTTTTGTAGGGGCAGTTTGTTAGCTAGAAAACATGTTTTATAAAGTTCTCAGATGTTTGAGAAGTTGTGGTTGAAGATTGCATTTGTCATAAAAAACCTCCAAAATGTTACTGCTATAGCTAATCCAAGAGAGAGACATAGGACTCTAGGGCATGGAGTATATCAAGGTCAAAACTCATTATTCCTTATTGAAAGCAAAAAGCAGGTCTGTTGCAATTTAAAAAGAATACTGACTGAGTATATTTAAACCATGTTCACCTTACTGAGGGCTGCAAACATCAAAACAAGCAACTCAGTATGTGAATGACCAGAGGACAGAGGAATTAACTGATTTGATAACGCGCAAGTGATTTCAAAGTGAATAACTAGAGCTGCGCACATGTGAAAGAAGATTGGAAATCCTACAGAGATACAAAGCTGTATAAGCAAATAAAACAGAGACATGGAAATTCAGACCTGCATTCAAACTTTGCGAAACTGATTAATAAATTCTGTTAACTGAACCTAGGCTAGAGAAATAACCACCCTTTTTACACACTCCTGAATTGAAGTTCTCCCTGCAAATTACTAAGCTTTGCCCCATTTACTGTCTGACTCTTCCTGCCATGGGAGTTAATACTCCCACATCTCACCCTTAATTTTTTCTGCCAGCATTCAGTACCATGTACTCTACTTCTTTATATCCATCTCCAAAAGGGACTGGAGGAAAATAACAAGGAAAACTTTGTTATCTGCTTTAATTTTCCTGCCTGAAATACTAAGTTCAGTTAAGCAATGATAGCAAAAAGCTCATATTAGGTGTGCAATAATGAAACCTCCAAAGTTTTGTGTTCTTTTTAATTTTACTTTTTAATTCTGGTGCACAGCAAGCTCTTTATTCTATCCATTTTTAATTTGCTTCCATTTCACATATGGCTGCTCTCTGCTCTACCTTACGTGAGATTTTTCTCAGCTATGAGTTTCTTTTCTGTGCCCAGAACATTCTCCAGGGGGATTTCTAGTGAGTGCTGTTTCCTTCCAGACTTCTGAAGAGCCTGCCAGAACCAAGTCTTTGCTGTTGCAGGACCAGTCTCAGGAAGGGCTGGTCTTGCCGAGACATCAGGCATACAGTGAAAGATGCCTCTTGCCCTCTTCCCTTCTGCACAGCCTGCATCTGCACCTTCTCACCAGCCTCTGTGTGCTCCTTGTACCATGTACCTCCTCCTTTGCTGGAAACAGATGGCTCCTACAGAGTAGTCTGAATCACCCATTTACAGTTGGCACCCTGAGGGCTTTCCTTGGTACCTCTATCTGGGATTAAAATTAGGCTAATCCTGTCTCAGGTAAAGGATGACCCCACAGCCTGAAGCCAGCCTCATTAGGAGGTCCTGACCCTCCACCGGAAACATTGCCACTGTATGCAGCAAGCAGCTGTACTTCTGTACGGCATTTCATGATGCTCCTTGGTGACAGAGTTTGGCTCTAGGACACTGAAGGCCACAGTAAACCAGTCAACAGGAGCTCAGATTTCAATTGTGAGGTAATGTGATGCCTATTGTCCTGTTCGTGTAGGAGAAGAGATTGAACATGGTCTAATTAGTCTCCAGCTTCATTAAATTGCCTGGGAAAAGTTTATCCGTCTTACAAGGTAGCAAACCTTTTTCTCCTTGATCATTTTCAGTTTCCAACCTGGACCCAGACTGTTGCTGGGATCTCTGTGGCCTCCCTCGGTGAAAGGATGAAGACAGCTGATAAAAAGGAACACAATTTCCCTCAAGTAAGCAAACATTGTACCAAGTCCTTCTTTCCTTTAGCCTCTCCAGGGGCCTTTTCCTACGTTCGTTTCCACCTCTGGTTTATTAATGAACCAGACCTTCTGTGGAAAGATATCTGCATTGAACTCCTGCTAAATTATGATAATTTGAACTTAACCTTTTGACCTATCCAATATGTCCTTCACCTGCTGGGGGGAAGGAAAAAACATCTTAAAGGAGACACGGATCCGGTTTGCTCCTGCTGGTGAGACAAAGCCCTTTGGCACATACACTGCACAAGCACATTGCTTTCATCTGGCCTTTGAAGAACAGTGGGGACTTTAAAGCTAGATGGGTTTAAGAAATATTTAATGATGAACTGTCATTTGCTAAAGAGAGAGGCAAACCAAAGTGTACTTGGTTTTTAAATGACACGTGTTACTGTTTAGATAAACAAAACGTAAGTTCAGCTGGATCCTCCATCAACCAGAAACCTAAAATCATAGCTGTTTGTAAACTGGTAGTTCACACATTTTTTGGTCTCTTTTCTCATGAAATGGTAACATGACATGCCCATGGAAATAGTGAAATAAAGGGTGTGGTTTTTTTAAGAGTAGAATAAAATATCAACATTTATTGCAGCAGATTTACAGCTGATTTTTGTAGTACTACTGACATATTCTATCAGATTTGTATGTTTCCCAATATTATGTTGCTAGTTTTTTGAATCTTATTAGTGGTTTTGCATGCTTAGTGTTATTGAATTTGTTGTTGGTTAATATGATATGAGAAATTGTTATGGTATCAATCTTCCCAATATATGCAATTTTACATCCTTAAAGCATGCTCCTATTGTATCACAACTAGTAATAAGATACATGTATTATTTTTAGTATTCATTTTGTACTGCAAATCTATCAGGTCCCCATACTATTTATTAATTTTAACTGCCCCTGAGATCTCACTAAGTTAGTAGGTTGTTTATTTTGAAATGCGGTGGGAGGGGGAGGGATTATTTTATCAATTTACAGAGAGTTTATAAGACTGGAAATTCTGGAGTCAGCACAACAGCTTAGGGCAAAATCCTGCTGTTCTGCAATATGGTTGTTGAGAAGGGGGGGAGCAGAGGGGTGCTGGCAGGAGAACCAGGCTACTTGTGCAGAACTGGGTAAAGCAAGGCAGCTAGGGAGAGAAAATGTTCAGGGAAGGTACCCTGTGGTTTGCACCCTACATGCTAGTCAGTGCCTAGGAGACCATAGCTGCCAATGGTCTCTAAGTGCTGGGTAGAAGGACGGCAGGTCCTGGTGGAAGCAACAGTCTGTAGGTGAAAGGAGAGCCCTGGTGCCTCCCTGCTCTGTGTCTCAGCACCCAGCTGTGTATCAAGCTACGGAGGGATGGCAGTTTACCAACGAGAATGGCAAGAGACCTATCTTAGTGATTTTATCTTGAACAACTTCTGAAATTCCTGCTTCTTTAGTTATAGTAAATACTAGTATTTTAGGACTTAGTTATCTTTAAATCACATTCACCATACTATTTATGACATGCATTTGCTCAGGAGATATTGTTTATGCTTATTCTGACAGGAATTTTTTAACATTCACTCATTTATATTTTTAATGATCTCATGCCACTAAACATTTATGTTCTGGGGGAGCTTAGCTGAACTTTAGCAGAAGCCTTTGGGCTGAGATACTTTTCTTTCACTGTAAGTGTTTGAGTAGGTACCACTACTCAGATCTAAAAGCAGGAAATAGTGTAGAACCTGGTGAAGAATCCTACAGCCTGCAAAGTAAAAGAACTCATAGAGTAAATGATGTCTTCATGAGAAGATAACACTTTACTCAGAAGTTTATTTTTTTTAATTATGAAATCACTTCAAACAATTTCAAAATGTAATGGAAACAATATGGTGTGGCTCTTGATGTTGGCTTCTACAATTAGTATGTTATTAATTAAACTCTCAAGTAATATAATAACTTGACTGTTGGAACCTCTCTTTGCATTTAAAATACATGCAGGCTGTGTCTCCAATTATAAATAGACCATAACTCTAAAGGCTTAAAACTGCAATTAAATTATTCAGAGACAAATTGTTAAATTTATTGTATATTCCTAAGAAATTATTTTTGTGCATTTTTATTTTGTTCTATATACTATATCTAAGCATCCTTTTTCACCAGCAAATTTTTGTTGCAGTAGACATGTGCATCTCTTTCTCTATTAACACATGTGCACACACACACACGTGCACTCACATACTCTTACAGTTAAGTGTCATTTCCTGAGCAATTATCTGCATGTGTCTGAGCAGGGATAAGTTGGTCTGAGATAGAGCTAACACTCCGTTATCTCTGTTCATCTACTTTTTGAAAAGCCTTTCCACAGAACTGTGATTAGCCACATGACATTGCAGAGGAGCTCCAATGCTTCTGCTTTCATTGAATCTCCAGTAAAATTTCTGGAGTCCCAATGGGCTTTGGAGAAGGTTCATGACTTGGCAATAAGAAATCTTTTTGTAAGTCTCAAAAATCAGGTTGTTTTCTAGCAAGAATTAGCAGCTGGTATGGGAGTCACAGCTCTATCACCCATCTCCAATAAAATCAATTTATTAAGGTGTTTTGTCATACTTACCCTTTACTCATGGCCAGACTTAACATCTGTTACCACCAGTGGAAGGGTTTCCATGGACTGAAATAATTTTCGGTGTAAGAACTCAGTTTAAAGGCTTTAGATTGTTAAGTCATTGGTCAGTGACCTGGAATCTGTGAATTAAAAGTGGTCAAAGAGACTGGAGATGTCCAGCAACAAGTATTAGTGGACTGTAAACCTTTGACAGCCTTCTTTGAGAACATTTGTTCAATCAGCTATAGAGTTATGCGGACTAGATCTATACAGAAAATTTTATTACAGAACATTTTGTTAGAAAAATAGTTTCAAGGCAAGTGACCATTTTTTTTCTCCCTCAGAGCTACATGACTAATATTAGGTTTCCTATAGAACGAGAAAGAGAAAATGTTTAAGTAAATTATTTTTAGACTTTAAGGCAGATGTTACTTTGTCCTGATTGAAACATCCTGCTTGATCCCAAATTTTACAAGTTTGTGTTTTGTTACAAAAACAATGAACAAATGAAAAGCAATAGAATGTTTTAACCAATGCCATATTATAATCTGTCAGAAGATTATGCACAGCTATTTTTGGCATGTGTTGATACAATATAAAAAGAATACAGGAATATAAAATTAGCTTTGAAACAAAATTCCTACACTTTCCAAAATAAAGTAAGTTTCTAAAATAGTATTTTTTGTTCCAGAATTATTTTTTTTCTAAAGAACAGGAATAAATTTTTAAATACTGTTATTTTCCCATAGATCAGAAATTTATCATTTTGGCCAGGTTAGATATTCTTCCATATTAACTTTGGACTTTATCTAGCTCAATAGTCTTACAGTTGATATTAGAAGCAGCCAGAGGAGACTTATGAATAAGGCTATACCAATTTATTCCTGGTGTCTCATTCCTGTGTTTTCACAAAGAAATAAAAAAAACTAATTCAAAGCATGTTTTAGAACCAAAGAAAGCTACCAGCCCTCAAAGCACCCTCCTCCCCACTTGAAGGGAAAGCATAAACTAGCAATAGGACTTTATCAAGGTAAGGCACAAACTCACTGATACAAGTTCAAGTGCTAAACCCACTGAAGGGGAGGGTGTTAGCGTCTGTGTATGTTGTTTTTGTGTCTCCAACAACAACAAGCTATCTAGTTAACTGAGTTGCCAATACAAAGCCAAACAGCTATAAACCAGCTGTACACAGCTGTACGCATCCCTCCTGCAGAGCCATCTGCAGATTTTGCCACAAATCCAGTGTTGGCTCCAGAGGTTTTGGTGCCCTGGGGAAACAGGGGAATTTTTGTGCCTCCAAGCACAAGTTTACTTACTCAGGCACAAAACACTGTTCTGTCACCAAAATATTGCTGTCCTCCATGGCTGTCTATCTTACACACATCAATTGCTTTTCTTTAGTATTTCAGAGGGATTTTTTTTTAATTGAAAATCCCAAGCCATTTAAGAGTATGCATGTCTCTTCTGTTCTTTGATTTGTCATAGAAATGCCTTCCCAATACTGCTAATATTTTGGAGAATATGGGTTGTCAGAAATAAGAATCTGGGTCAAAAGTTTTCCACTTCTCCCTCACTTGGAAACAAGAGACTGCAAGTCTTATCCATTTATGCTGCTCTTATCATTTTGGCTAGACTTTTCAGAAATGCCCCCCACCCCCCTGACTTCTTTTGCAGGGGATGCTAACGTGGCTCCTCAAACATAATATTCTGTCAGCCAGGATGACAAATCTGCACCAGCCATGAGACACACTGTTAACAACAATAACAACATCCCATTATCTAGATCATAAATGTGTACCCTGTCTTACAAATTGGCCATGGATTTGTCATCTAAGATAGGAGAATCCACTCACCAACCTTTTGCCATAAAAGCAATGGCTATGAATTGAATCGTCTCATCTTGAAAAGAAATGAGGGAAGGACTTCCAAAGATCATGTAGCCTTTCCTCATGTCTCAAGGCAGGATCAGTGCAGTGATTCTGTCTCACAGGTGCTTGTTGAACCTCTTCTCAAAGACTTATAGTTGTGACAACTCCTCTCTGCTCATTTGCCATGGCAGCAGAAGGAAGCATTGCGCAGTTGATTTCAAGTATTAATGATATAATCTCTAAAATTTGTTTTCTGTTGTTCTGGTGATGTTGCAAACCATGTCTAGCGCTGATTTCAAATTCCATATAAATCCTTAATTAAAACCTAAAGTAAATCCTTGATTATCTGGCATTGAATTATGGACAATTTGCATTATTTCAGCTGTTTCTTATATATTATTATTGTTACCGCTGGCAATTAGAGGAAAGGGGTAATGTTTATATTTGATTAAGAATTTGTATACTACACATCATATACTGAGACAAGGAAGAGTCATAAGGAAAGGTTTTATTCATTAAAAACATGGCTGAATACTTTATTCTTTGTTAGCCACAATGACTTGGAAATAATCTTTATATTATTTTCAAAGACTTTTGATAATCTTTATATCACATCATAGTTAAAACAGAGATGGGACCAT
This sequence comes from Falco rusticolus, assembly GCF_015220075.1. Lineage (NCBI taxonomy): Eukaryota > Metazoa > Chordata > Aves > Falconiformes > Falconidae > Falco > Falco rusticolus. Next base: position 39,261,977 of record NC_051193.1, on the reverse strand, counting down.
TAGCTTCATTTCTTCTTAAACATCATAAAGGGTTTTTTTGTGCATCGTAAGCAGGCAGACCTGCAAAAAATGTGTATAACCCTTAGTTTCAAAAAAATTGTAACACTCGGATGCAATACTGTTCTGTGCTTGTGTAAAACAAGAAGTTTTACACAAAGAATAACACAGGCTTTAAAGAGTGTTTCTCCACAGATAGATGAACTTCCCAACTACTCATTCTAAACATTTATAGGGATTAAGCATTTTTGAGTGCATGGCCTACAAATAATTTTCTGAAGTACATTTAAAAATATTCATAATTATTAGGCCATAAATAGATGTATTACTAACATTCATTGGTCCCTGGATTACAACTCACCAGGGAAAAGAGCAGAAAAACATGAAAGCTGATTCAAGAATGTTGCAGGGGGAGAAAAAAACTTAATGAAGATCTAGTGCAGTTGAAGATGTTACAAGGATAAAAATCACCTAATTAAGGGATAATCTCTCTTACTTTGTAGTATTGGAGCAATAAATGACTGCAGAGATTGAGTAATCAACAAAGCTAAAATGGGGTCTTTAAACAATCTTCAAACTTGTTTAGCATGCTTGTGACAAAGCTGGCAAGATTATTCCAAAATCTCTGGTGATGTAAATAAACACAGCTCCATTGATGTTGTTGGAATTGTACCCCCTATGTCAGCACATATTTTAACCTAGTTTTCTTTCCTCCCTTGTGAGGGAACTTACTTATTTTGCAATGCCATCTTGGTGATTGCATGCTGGCTATTCAAGTGACTGGTGGAGGAGGAACTGAAGTAGTGCACTTTTCAGGTACTGAATGAAATCCCAGACCCATCAAGTTCACAGAGAAACTTCAGAGGACAGATTCCTCGCTTTAGATGCACAGGATTGGTTGGTCTATTTATGAAGGGATGAAGTTCATACCTAAGTGCTTACAGATACACTTCTAAATCAATAATAGAGGCCTGATATTCCAGCAGGGAGAAGTATTCACATATCCAATTAAAATCCAGACTAGCTATGACAGTTTGAAAAGCAGTTATATCTTTATTTTAACAGATATCTTCAAGGGATCCAGTATTCAAAATGCTGGCCTCTGCCTTCCTGAGTCAACTGGCTGTGACAGACTGGTAGCATTGTGGGAAATAAGGGTATTATACAGAAAATACCTTCCATTCAGTGAAAAAACAATGGGTTTCCTTCTTTCCTTTCTTAATTGAGGTTGGCATATGCTAAAACATTAAATATCTCTCCAACCAGCTCTCTGAATCCAAAGTTGGCAGCCTCAGTCTGTCTCTAGTTACCACAATTCAGAATTGCACCAGATTTTTTCCCCTTTTTTTTTCCTAACTAAGCTAGATCTTTTCTTTACTCATCAAGGACTTGAGACCACTTAATTATATTGAGCAGTGCCTTACTCTGGGTGTAGTCCTATTGACATTTTACCCAGCTTATGTAGTGCTGCCAGATATGTCCTACAGGTGAATAGAGAATATCCTATTAGACTGTCATATCCTATTTAAATAAGGGGTCATTTTTTTCTAAATCATCTGCACTATATTAGGAGATAGCCTTTGGTTTAAATGATAGAAAAAGAACATTGTTTAAAGAAACACAAACCTGTTGTTGTAAAGAGTTCATAAAGATGAAAGTTTGGAGACTCAAATTCTCTGTTTGTGAGCCAGAGAGTGGGAAGGCAAAACTTGTAATCTGTCTCCTGCTCAGTGTGTATTTACTTTAAACCTAACTTCAAGGTAGAAACTAAACTCTTCTGGAAAGAGTATAGAAAATATCTCTATACACTGCTTTAAAGTTAGGCTTCCTTTAAGCAGGGGCTGCTACAGGTGCCAAACGATGTGTGTAACTGATGTTGAATAAGGTCTATGTGAGTCTTAGCTGCGATCAGCAAATTCATTTAAGCACTCAGGTTAATACTAAACTCGGGCATTAATAGAGGAAAATGCACTCCCAGAGACTCATTTCTTTGAACGAATGAGTTATACAAGTAAATAGCATTATGGCTGTACACCTTTTGCATGGAAACGGGAATACACAAGGAGAGTTTAATTAAAAACCTAACTATTCCCTTGTCCTGTGCCTGCATGCATGCTAGGGTTAGGTAAGTGATTTTTTTATTATTATTATTTTTAATCATGTAGAATTGCTGTACTGTTGTGCCAATAACCACTACCTTTTACATTAGTTGAACACATTCTGGTAATGCCACACATCAGGATGTTTCCATGGAAAAAATGGAAGAAGCAATATCTTGGACTGATGAAATAACGGAGATGTGGAACCATAATTATGGTCCACGATTAAAATCACAACCAAGTCCCCTTGTAAGCTCTTATTTGGTATCCCTTTATTTCAGATACCCTCTTTAACTTTGGTTGGAGTATTATTTTGGTCTGAAATATTGCCAGGCTTAATCAGAAGGCACTGTGTTAGAGATAAGCAGCATGAAGAAAGTAAGTTATGACTTTAAGTTACTTCTGAGTTGCAGTTTGTCAGAAATACCTTGGTTTGGATTTACCGATCAATACCAAACATTCCTTTGAGGTTCCTAGCACTCACACTGACTTCTTGAAGCACAGTTAAAACTCTGTGAACTGCCACAGTACAAAGAGTGACTTAACAAATTTGCTACCATAATATTCTTAAACTCCACCTCAAAGAAACAAGCAAGAAAGAATGAGAGAAAGCACAAGATTCCTTTAGCTTACACTTGCAGAAAGCAAAGGTGGAAAAGTGCATGTGGTGGGTGAGGGAAAAAAGGGGAGGCCAGAGTAATCGTTCCAAGAAACCTCAATTCTTCCACCAGAATTTAAGTTATTTTTGTTATCTTTTAGGAGGTTCCTATTTATAGGAAGTTGAAACACCTGATGCAATCTATGAATTTTTGCTTGTTTCCCTGGATATTGAGAAAGTGTGAGGCAAGCATGGCTTTTTTTTTTTTTTTTTTTTTTTTTTTTTTTTTTTTTTTTTTTAAGTTAATGTAGCATTAGCCTGGTTTTTTAAAGTTAGATAACCTAAAGATATAAAGGAAGAGCCTTGAGATAGGAAACTGAGGCACAGCCAAACCTTAGGAAAAAGCTTGAGCTAAACCATATGTTTTTCTTACAGTCACAGTGCAGAAGGGAAGTGGCTATGTCTCAACACATGGCTTTTAAAGAATGATAAAACATGTGCACCAAACAACAATTTAATTAAAAGGGTACTCTTAAGCACTTTAAAATACAGAAACAAACTTTCTGAAGGGATACAACTGCCAAAACAAACATTTAAAAGCACGTATAAATTTGGCAGTGAATCAATAAAGTATCTCCTGCAAAAATGTGATAATTCTTTTATTGTGCGCAGCGTTATCTTTAAGTATCAGCAACAATGAATGATCTTACACATGCAAAAGCTAGGCATGGTGGGCTGTCTATGGGAATGTGATCAGATCTCAGGGCTGAGGCTAGTCCATACTAGTAACATTTATTTTCACTATCTTGTGTGAGCTTTTCTGTTAAACTAGCTTTTGACTACAGACCGATGAAGACCAAAGTTTTTGGTAGTGTCTAATTTTGGCAAGATGAATGCAGACAGATATATAATAAAGGTAAGAAAATATGAGTTTTCTTTGGAATTTGCGAAATCTGTGTAGCAAGTGACTGAGAAGCCCAGAATTGTAACCCAGGTATACCTGGCCCTGTGGCCAATGTCCAGTTGACCAAATGGGCCAGGACATAATCATGGCCTTATTGGATTCTGTGGCAATATTGTTACTAAATTCAAAGGAGTTCAGATTTTACCCTCTTTGTGGATGTTAGCTCCTTAAAAATAAATAGCTCTTTGGTACAGATTTTTTTTTTTTTTTTAAAAAAGGAAGCACTATTATTTTTGAATGGCATTAACAAATCCAAGGGCAGTAAGTTTCAGTAGTTTGGAAACTTTGGCTGTTGCTTCATACTTTACTTAGAAACACAAACTCCTGCAGACCTTTCCAACAAGTCCTCTAATCCCTCTGCTCCCTCCACTGGCTTCCCACAGAACTCTGCATTCGTCTGAAGGCCTTTATTCACAAAGCCTCGGATCATATTATTAAAAGATCAGTGAAATACCAGTCCTCAGACTGCCCTTGGCAACTTCATGCCCCTGGCTGACCGGGTTTCTCCACAAGGAGAATGTGCAGTTGTCATTTGTATAGAACAGGGAACTTCACACAAAACTAGTGCAAACCAGCCCAAATGAACCTCAGCTCACCAGCGTGTCTTCTTCTAAACACAAGAAGCCTGTCATTAGCCTCACCTTTTGTAATGCACATGCACACACACACACACATGCACAGAGCAGTCTTTGTGGATGTAAGTTTAACAAATATAAAACAAGGCACTCAAATTTAAAAATATTTCACCTAGCAAGAAGAAGACAGGCAAGCAAGTGGTATAGGTTACTGTTTTTCCTTAACACACACTATTGTAAAACACAGAAATAGTGAGCATAATGCAAGTTGGTAATAAATATGATACAAGAGCCCGCACAGAGGAGAGTAGTGGAAGACCAGATGGAAGGCCAGTCAGCTGTTCTGTTGTCCTGCTCCAAGGCAAGATGAATGGAAAGTCCAAATACAGATGAACAAACATTCCTACAGTGAGCCCAATCCTGACCACAGTGAAGTTAAAATTTCCAGCTCAGCACCCTTCCTGAAAAAAAGGCCCTTCCTCTTCCAAGGACATGTATGACAGTCAGTGGTGAAACGTATTCTGTCAGCCTTCAAAATGAGGTTTTAGTATGCAGCTCCACACAGAAAAGGTTCAGCATTGCGGACATAAATCAGCTTGCTCCACCAAACAATAGGCTCAGAGCCTGGCCAAAAAGACCCACAACAAATTTAGCATCGAGAGTGTTGACCAGGGTAAGTATTCTGCTTTGTCTCAATGGAAACTGGCAGTGCTGTGAGCTCCAGAGGCCACTGGTTCTAATCGAGCTTGTCTCAATAGTTTCCTCCTCCTTGTCAGCAGCTGGACAAAAGCAGAATTAATGCCTAAGCCCATCTGTACTAGTTCAGTACTGGGAAGAGGAGTTTCCATGAAGCCATGAGATAGACCTTTGGGAGTAGGCAGGATGCTATAACAGACAGCATGCTGAAGGCAAGAGACAGGGACCTGGGGTCAGAAAAGGAGTTGTTTTTGTGGCTACAGGCCTGAATGAAGTCATGTCTTAGCTAAGGATTTTATGTGTAGCCTTGCTGTTCTTGTCGTCTCTACTTAAAGTGAAAAGAATTTATATACTTACTGTGTACTAGCAGTAGTTAAATTCTTCACCCTTGGTTCATGCTTATATAGGCCCAAATCCCGTATAGATTTCAACATATGCTTAGCTTGGCACATGTAAAACGTCGTATTTGGTTCAAAGGTTTGTTTGACAGTGCCTGGAGTTAAAAGCATATGTATGTCCATAAGGGCTTAGGGCAGTAAGGACAAGAGCTTAGTCCTTAGGACAAGAGCTGTCCCTCACGCCATGCCTGCACAGTACCTAGTCCACAGAGGCTTATCATTACTGTGGAATAATAGTAATGACGTACCAGAACATAATTGCTCTGAGTTTGCCTTCCAGTAAGAAACTGACCCCATCTCAAGTTCCCAGCATTATCATACAGCAATGGAATGAGATTATTGTTTCCCCTAATTTGAAAATTGGTGGTAGGGCCCAAATGCCCCTACTCAGATTCATTATGATAGGTGCTGCATAGCAAAGAGTTATTTTTTGTTTCTTCTCCAAAAAATTAATCGTCACTGTTGGTGGCACAGGCATTAAACACTACCATCAGCTGAAAAGTTTATTATGGATTGCTTCTTGAAATAAAACATAAGTTTTATTGGAAGTTTAAAGATAAATAAAAACAGCTGGAGGGAAAATACTATTAAATACTCTGATGAGACCCATGATGTTCCACTTAAAGAAAAAATTCCTCTTGCTTCGTTTTAAGAAGTCTTGTCTGCTGTGTTAAAGTTAGCTTTTCTTTCATGTGGGACAAGTGAAGCTGAAAAGGGAATTTACTTAAAACTGTGTATTGAAATTGCAGCTTACAGCAGCTTATGGACAATGCAGTTCCAAGAATCCTTCACTATTTCTGTAATAGATGGTCCTTCAACTTATGCTTCCTCTATTACTTTTATGTAGCTTTCTAATTAGACTTCTTTTAAAACATTTTAATTGTTTTCTTTCTGTGGACAGACAGAATGCCAAATGTTCACAATCCTCTCATCTTTGAAAGTGACACTGCTCCATTCTGGGGACGGGGTTTAAATTATTAACAGAAGATAAGCTCACACACACAAATAAAGGCTGGCTGGGGGCAGCCATGGGATAAGAGTACATGAAACAGCTCATGCCAGCACACCCCGTATTTTCTGCACCCTGCAACAGGGCCACGTTTCTGGCTGCAAGAACAGCTGCCTGGAATGGAGGAACCACCCAAAGAGTCCAGAAACAAAGAAACTCAGATGAAGTTATTTGATAGGAACACACAGTTAGGAACACGATTTACAGGGCACCGAGTCAGTCTGTATCTATACAAGCTCTCAGAAAGCATCATTCAGGTGCAATAGCATTTGTTGAACTCTAGGTTTTTTTAGGATGTTTTTCACTGTCACATCAGATCACTTTCATGTAATGCATCGAGTGTTATGAAAGGTTCAGTTTTCCTGTTTCTTGAGGATACCCTAAAGACCAGACTTGCCTCTCATGCAGACAGCAAGCCTGAGAGACCAGCTTCTGGTGTGGCCAATGTGCAGAGACTGGAGCATGTGTGACCCTGCAGGCTGGATCATGCTATCAAGCATGCTCAGATAGGCTGCGTCCAAACCGGTGTGGGTCAGCAGAGGGTGGGATGCTGGGCATGCCATGCTTACAGCTGACTTGATGTTTCCCTCAAGGAGAAATGCAAACCACCTCTCAGGAAGGGCAACAATATCTCATGGTGAAATGTATCAGAAGCCCAAAGGATAATGAAGCTGTGCAACTCCTCACTCCCCAGTCAAGGGAAAAGTCTCACTCTCTGAGCCCTGGAGGTTGTTTAAATTTCAAGCGCTGCCCTAAATCTTAAAGTAATTACTAGCTTCAACTGGAAGAAGTTTTTGTTGATCCCAGAACATTGCCTCTGTGCATTTCCTCAATAAAGACAAAATTGAAACTGGTTTGGATAACTGAAACCAACATGGAGTTTTCATCTTTGTTTAGATGACTGTTTGAAAGAACTCAGGTAGATTTCATATCTGTGTTCACAAAGGACTGATTACTCTTGACAGTAAGGGGTCAAGATTCCTTCAGGCTGTCCAGAATTCCTTGGGAAGTAAGTACCCTGGAGTTCACTGCCAGTGTCCTGGTGACGGGAGGACACAGAAAGCCTGTATCTGTGTTGTTTAAGAAGGCTTCCCAGACTGGTGGTGTCTTTCTCACAGAAGCGCTATAACTTATTCAGCTCCTTGTTATCTCTTCTGTTGCAGGCTGCAGACACTCGGGGCTAGCAAAGCAACTTACCAGGCTAGTAGGACTTAGAAGGCAGCTGAGAAAAGGGTTAGCTAGATGAAATGCAGCCTCCCACCACTGGCTTTGGGTAGTTCGCTCTGTTTTTCCTATCAGACTTCCATCAGTCTTCATCTGGGAAGTCCAGCTATTTAAGCATCCAAAGCAGCATTAACTGGTTTTCTTAGGCAGAGATAAGAAGAAAGAACAGAGTAGAGAGCAGACAGTTCTGACCAAAAAGATTATTATTATTATTATTATTATTATTATTATTATTATTGTTGTTATTACTGTTACTGTTACTATTACTATTATTGTATTTTGCCAGTAATTCTGAATGACTCTTCATGTTTCCATTTTTGGGTATGCAGGGTTTACTGGAAGATTTCTATGAGCTTGTTTATCATTAATGTGATACCTATGTTTATGATAAAATAAAAAAATGAATAATTTCATGCTGAATCTTTTCACCAATTCTGTTATTCAGGTTTCACTTTGGGGGGAATTCTAAGTCACAATTTTAGCATTTCTTAAATGAATGAATAAATAAATAAATGAACAAAACTTAAGAGAAATGAAAGTGTAATAGAGAAAAAGAATCAAACTCAATACAAACATCTCAGGGCTGTATTTGTCTTGTTCTAATTTACAGTTCCCCTCATCCTGCCAAATGGGGTCTTGGCTCTTTTCCCCTGAAGATGCCCTGTGCTCAACTTTCATAAAGCATACACTTTTCTTATAAATTAAATACTTCTATTACATTTCTTGTAAAGTCACTGCAAAAACTTCTCAGTTCTAAGAATCTTCACCAGTATTTCCCCAAAGCATTAATTTTTACAAATACTTTATTGGATCTTATATCACAAGCCTCAACTGTGTCTATATGATCGTTATGCATTTTTTATTTTTTATGCAATTCCTTGAAGTTCAGATTTTTTAAGGGTCTGCAATGTGTGAATAATAGCAGCAATTTAAAATCTCTTCTGTTGGGATTAAATTTCAAAGCTATAGAATTCATATGGGAAATGCCAATACATTTGGTGGGGAAACAGGAAGGGGGTTACTGTCAAGCTGGTAAGGAGCCTGAGTGGAATCCCAGCTTCACTGCACAAAGTGCAGGTTTTCCCCTGACTTTCTAGATTCCAGGACTGAGTTCTAATCACTATCATTGTGGCTTATGTAGAATGAGATGAGGTCTGAATTTAATTGTCTGATAAAACTGTCATAATGTAAAGGTTTATTTAAATAGTATATTTGCAACCAGATTTACACAAGGAAAGGAGAATTTGCAAGTTGTTTCTCCTCCTTGTAGCTGTGACACCAGAGAAGAACAATGACACTTCTCAAAACACAAAAATGGAGCTGGGGAGATCATAGCACCAGTGCTCTAGCATGGCAAAAAGGGAAAATATAACTATGGCAAGGTGGAGGGAAGGAATATAAAATGTGTCTGACTAGAATTGGAAGATATACTTGCTTTATGCATCAAGAAGCACAGGAGCGAGCCTCCTGAAGGACATTGGCTTCAATAGACTTCAGTGAGAGTTTAGCCTGAATAAAGAGTTCAAGACTCGGCCTTGTTCTCTAATGGAAGAGAGCAGTATAAATGTGTGTCCCCATTAGACGCACTGTACACAAAGAGAGGAGTAAGAGTTATAACAGTAGCATGCTCTCCTCCTCTCTCAGCTGTGTGATCAGAGAGGTCAGAGCCTCCCTGTTCTCTGTGAACAATGCCTTGGAGCAGCAGTCAGGAATCTGTCACTCCAGAGCTACATGCTGCTCTTTGGAAGCAAAATCCTTCCAGCCTCTGGCATCAGAGCACTTGGGAAAGGGGGGTGGGGGGTGGGGGGCGTGGGGGAAGAAAAAAGCAAAATAAATACAAAGAAAGAGAAAGAAAGCAAGAAGTGTAGTCACCAGTTTTGGTAGCGATTCATTACATGTCTCCTTTGGTACCATCTTCTATAGAAACTGTGAAGTTCTTCAGAATAAAGCTAATAAACCAAGTGGAACTGATCACAAACATTTTGTTCCTCTGCCTGAAGTGCACATGTTTTCAATTTGCTTGATAGCTGTGATTGATGCCACCAAAGAAACATACTCAGAATACTGCCCTTAAAATAAAGTAAAATAAAATAAATCACTTGAGAGCAAAATGCATTTTTGTAGCTGGTTCTTCAGTGAGAGTCAAGTAAATGGTGTGTTTCATCACTGTTTTCAGCTGTGAATCTGTTAAGATCACTAAGGCGCTCTCAGAAGATAGGTGAAGAGAATGGAGAAGAAAAAGGCCAGGCTGCAGGAGCTTTAAGACATCTGGATTACCTTCTGAGCCATTCATCCCATTGTAACAAAGAGATCCCAGTCAGGTGTTGTTACAAAGGCCAGGTTCTTGCCTTTAGTTAGGAGGGTGTCTGGCCTTATTCAGTGGGTAAATGAATGGATAAAGGAGACCAGAACTTGCCCCTGAGGGACTGAACTGTGCACAGACCTTCTTGCTAGTGGCAGCGAGCCAGTCTCAGTGCACAGAGAGAGGTGTTATTTGCCATATTTGAATCCTGATTCCGGCGCTCACTTCATCCAAAGTTTGAGGGGTGGTCGGGTGCTAATTGTTGGTGCCAGCTGATTTCAAAGAAATTAAAAAAAAAAAAAAAAAAGGCTAGACAGACATTTGGCAACAAAGGTCGTTGACTTTCAGCTGCCTTAAAGAATGATGCATCTGCTTTGTTTGACTGCCAATAGATAAGGTGCATATGAAATTCCCCTTGTAAATTAGCAAGATAAAAGTGATTCTTGTCTCCTTGGACTGATCCTTTTTCCAGAGTTTTAATCATGTTGAAGGCACAGCCCTATTTTGGAGTTCATGAGGAACCGTGCTGCCCAGGGGAAAGCCCCAGGAAGAATTCCTGCACCTTCCTTCCTGGGCGAGAGTCCAGGCTGCTCTCTTGTGTCTGCCTCCTGCAGTTTGTCCGTGGAGTATCCAGTAGTCCAAAGGTAGACAGGTCATATGGCTTTTGTATGGCTGGGAATGCAGGGACTGAATTTTGATCCTGGGCAGGAGCCACTTTTTATCGTCATCTTCCCCCCAAAGGTCATCCTTTGCCCCACATCCCAGTAAGATGTCAGGACACATTCTGGCCATAAGGTGGGTGAAAGTGTCACTTGTACAAGTGTAAAGGCTGGAGAGATAAAATACGATGCATAGTTGCTGAACACTGTCAGGAAAAGGGAGCGTTGCAAGGCACAGCCTAAATCAGAGAGGGATCTATATTCAGCATATAAGGCCAAATTTATCTGAAGATTGTCCTTAATTTGCCAGTCCTTTTTGGCACACTTGGTTCTAGCTAAGATGACTGTAACTCCCAGTTAAAAAATGATTTGCAATTGAAATATGATAAAATAGCTTGTTAATGCCAGGGAGAGCGGTCTGCTAATGTTATTTATTTCAAGTCTGAAGTTTCTCACGAAAGAAAGAAAGAGAGAAAGAAGAAGGAAGGAGGAGAGGGGGCTTTTTTTTTTTTTATGTGTTTGCCTTCACGGCTTTGGAGTGCTCACTAATTCCATCTGTCCACAACAGAGCCATCGGAACGGCGAGAAAAAGCATTTCCATATGTGCAAATTAGCATCCAGCCTCTCTTAATCTGTGCAGTGCTCCTCTGAAGTAGATGGCGCGGATGGCTGCCAAACCCACTAATGGCATTCAAATAAAGGACTTTATTGGCTTTAACTGCCACTTTTTCTTTTTTCTTTTTTTTTCTTTTTTTTTTTTCTTTTTTTAAAGATAGAGAATGCATTCCCCCTCTTATTTTATTTTTGTTCTGATATTGTCACTTTGTACTTTTACCATTAAACAGAAAGAAGGCTTTGGGCAGCTCCTTAATGGGATCCATTTTCTCCTACAGATGTGTTCTTTTACTTTCTATTGAAATCTCACCATTAGTTATTACACTGTAATCAACACCTAAAGTGTATCATTCCCATTTTCAGCCAGCTTGTCTTTCCCAAGGAAGTTCTTCCTCTTTTCTCTGCTTTTCAACAGAAGAGACAGGGCTGAGATGAGAGACATCTTGCTTGGGATCCTGCCCGCACTCTGAGTTCATATGAAAAGGAATCTGTTTGTTTGCTTGTTTGCTTGCTTCTCAAATTGTTTTTCAAGGTCTGGCACATTCACAGTTGCCACTGAGGACAAGTAGAGGTGCCAGCAGTATCCTGCTCAGGGTCACTGTCCCGATGGGTGGCTCTGCACCCAGCAAGGGCTACCACTTGGAGTATGTTTTGAATCTTGAACCACTTAATTATTTCAATGGAAAACGAAGGAAATTATTTAATCCTAAGAAAAATTTAGCTAAAGTATCCCTCCCATTATAGTACATCAATCTTTATTTTCATCCATCAATATTTGTCCTACTTCTGGCAAGGGTTAGGTAACCACACCTGAGGCCTTGTGATCTCAGATCTTGCTGAAAATGCCATGGTTGCTAATCCTGACTTGACTAGTGGTGCCAGCAATAAAACCACAGTCCCTAGTGTGTAGCAGACTCCATATGTTAGCCCCCCTAGTCTGCTAAGTCACCACGCCAGCCTAAATTTGAAACATTTCTAAAGTGTTATACAATGTTGTAATAATGTTTTTACAAAACAAAGGCTGAGTTACTGGAAGCCATATTCATCCAATCAGCATCTTATTGAAAGAGGAATCTTGATGGTAGCGGTGGTGACACAAGCTATAAAAAAATAATGTTAAAAATTGCACTAAAGTCTTTAAAAGGGGAGCACTGACTTATTAGGGAGTAGAAGTTGGAAGAACTGCTGCAGAAAAAGTCTCAGCTGAATGTTATCTCACTTTCCTGAGGAAGAGTGCACCCAAAAAACCTCAAGCTGAGATCACAGTTGACTTAATTAAAAAGTTCCTAATTGCTAAAACGCTGCTTATAAAAACAAGAATGGACACTGCTAATTACATACTGAGCAGTGTCGGCCCAAACAGAAAACTTTCTATATAAGCAGAGCTTTCTCAAAATAGTTTCTGCTGCTTGGTGTAGATTTTTCCTCATGTAGGAAAAAAACCCCAAACAATAAATGGATTACAGATCGACTTTGCACCCCAAACTTAAGCCTACATCATGAAAGATAATCAGAGGGGATTATCTTGGGTTAAGGTTTTCTCTAAGATTCCAATCCTGCAAATATTTAAGCAAGTATTTAACATTGATACCTGGATAGTGTAGTTCTCGTCATTGATGTTAGTTAGGTACTTAAATGTGAAGATGGTGGAAAAACAACTCATGTATTATATAAATCTATATCCATCACATTATTTTTTATATCTATCTATCTACCTACCTACCTACCTATCTATCTATCTATCTTTCGAGCATAAAAATCTTAGAGTCACAATGCCAGCCATGAGATGGAAAGATCACCACACTAAGAGTCAAGAAGCTAATTAGAGATTGCAGATAATTAAAAATCTTTATATAAATTTTCTTTTTCATACAAATACTTTTTGTATTTGTATGAAAATAATTGTTAACCATGATTACTATCATTTGGCTGGTTTTCTCCCTGTTTTAATCAAAGAATAAGTATTATGTTAAGCAATCATAATTCTCATTTACAGAAATTAGTTTTTAGTGGCTTTCTCATATACTTCTAGAACACATTTACCAATATTTATTTTCAAAACATATTTGCACCAGAAATTTTATTTTTATTACTGACTTGTACAAGATATATAGCTATTTAAAAAGCACCATGGCACCATTTTGCTGGGCATTATACAGAGGTTGACTAGAAAACAGTTCTTGATTTAAAGGGATTACAGTCTTAGTTGTCAAGACAAAGAACTAACAAGTATTGTGTAAGCTATGCTCCAGTAATCAGGACAAAGAAACAATTCCTCGTGATTTCAGTAGTGATTTCACTACTGAGCAATCAATGATAATACTGAGGATCACTTGAAGTAGATGATGCTTAAATGCAGGGGGGGAAATTATCAAATTATCTTACTTGCTATGAATCACTCATTAATCTCTATTTGCATTTTTTATGGAAAAGAACCTTAAGTACCTGATCTGCATGTGCAAATAATAATTATTATTAAATAGTAAAAGTAGTGCAATTATTAAATAATACAACAATACCAATCATTACTCCTATTAATAATAAATTATAATAAGTCTCTTAGAACTATGCATGGTCCCAAGCTGCAATATTCAAACACAGATCTGAAACATCTGTTTGGTTTTGGAGTTGGGGTTTATACTGTATCAGTCACCAAGTCACAGTTCAAAATACATACGCTGGCATGCTGGACTTTAACTCCCCCTCCACACTGAGTCTTCCCTAGGTCCATAACTAGCTCTGAAACTGAAGATGAGAAATTCTGTTCAGAAAACAAGGAGATTCAAACTCTCTCCTTTATCATCAGTGTAACAATGAGTAATTTAGGTGTTATGATCCTCATTTTATACCTAAGGAGATGAAGGCAGGGAGAACAAACAACAAGAAAGTCAGTGACATAACCAGTACTGAGTTTCAGATTCACTTACTACTTCTTTCCCTGTCTCTTTTGCCTACATAAGTTTGGCTGATGACAAAAGCAAGTATGAATTTTTATTCTCATAACAGTTACATGAAAAATATTTTGTTTCCAGGAAAAATGATCATTCATCATGACAAGATATTAATTGAGACATATTTATTCATATATGCTTTATATACTACCTTTCTGAAGAATTATAAGATGATGTATAAATTTGGTGTAGTTGGATTATGACATTAACATGTTGTCTGAGTACTTTCTAAAAGCAAGATCTAAGCAGGTTTTGAGACTGCAAAAGTCCTTTAAAACAATTAGGACAAGTACTTAATTGAAACTGCTTCAAAATATTTTGAAAATTCAGTCTGATCTTCTATAAAACCAGTTTCCTTATTTGTAACATAAATCTGATGGTTAAGTAGTTTTGTTTGATAGATGTGTAAAGATTGTCAAGAAGTCAGGACAAGAGTCAATGAAGCGGGGGAGAAGATTAGTAAGTAGTAGTGTACAACTATTTTTACACGACTAAACATACTTTCCCATGGTCCCTTTTCCACTTTACAAAAACATCCTCTCTTCTGACATAACACCCACAAAGACTGATACAGAGGCATTTTCTACAGAGCGCAAGTCAGATGAAAAAACAATTTCAGTACTTCACCTGTGCATGGGTAGCAGCACAAGAAGCTTTTCCTGTTTAAAATGAAACCTAATTGTCAGAACTCTGGCTTTTCTCCCAAATGACGCTGATATAAATTTTGTCAGTGCTGGTGTTTCTGCAACATGCACATCCAAACACATGCACATTGACACACAGAGGCTCTCATACATAGATGAACAATGGCACCAAGAAAAGAAGAAGAAAAAAAAAATTAAAAATTGCAGCTCTCATTTTAAATCCAAGTCTCTGACTCCAGTGGAGCTGGGCTAATTTACACCAGCTGAGAATCTGTTCTTGTATTTATTTTAGAAAAGATGCAATTTTGTCCTAGCAAGCAGTTTGCAAGGCCTACTTGATTGATTTAGTTGACTCTGGCTTTATTACAGCTTAATGTGTTCACATCACTATTGTTAAAGTTGTTTCAGCACTTCTATTATTACTGCCTAGTTTTTGGCATTTAGAAGTTTATAATAATAATAACAGTATTTTGTACTTTTATAGCATTTTTCTTCTGAGGAACTCGAAGGGCTTTGCAAACAATAATTACTTCTTACAACCGCTTGGTAAAGCACACTATATTGTAGCACATTTTACTAGCGGTTCAGATTCTGATCTCAGTTCACATCAGTGTACATGCAAACTATCTACGCTATATATGTGGTTTGGATCCCTTATGAAATAAAAACAAAAGTAGAAATGGCCTTTACAAGGTCTGCCGCTACCCCAGAACAAAACTTTGAAGTCCTGATTCCCTCTCCCCGGTACCAATTTTTAAAACACTGGGTTTACTCCAACACCTGCTCTCCTCTGTGCTCACTGTAGCAGCAAAGGCATAGAGAAGATGGCTTAAACAAATGATGAGACATTCCCTTCTATAAAGAAATTTTTTCCTGGCTCTACAAAATAATGTCTTCTTATTTCTACCGTGGTCGTTACTGTAAAAAAAAAAATAAAATATATATATATATAAATAGAGTGCTGTTGAGAAATCTGGAGCAAGATGCTTGTTATTTTTAGCAGAAAAAAGAGAGATTCTGAAGCTACTTTCTTTTACACTAGTGAATAACCTAGTCCTGTATTTGGTGTTTGGGACTCAGGAATAGGCAGCCAAATATGCTCCACCTTGAAATTCAATCACATGTGGAAATCGGTTCTCTGTAGCGCTACAATAACTGATAAAAAGTTTGATTGGGGCTAAATCTTTACACTCCATTTCTGAAAAGACATCTAACATTTCATCAAACTGGGAAAAAAAAATCAAATCACCACAATCAAGTTTTTAAAAAAGTTCATGCAAAACCTGCTTATCATTAAGATTTGTTTTCATTCACTAATGTAAACTACAACAACAAAATAACAAATAAAATAAAATAAAATAATAAAAAAGAAACAAATAAAAATCTCTCAGTTTAACTACCCAGAATGAGAACTGTGAATAAATTGATTTCTTTGAGTTACACTGTGAAAACAAACTGGTTAAAGAAAATTTTATTTTCAGGCCAACCTGATTTTTTTTATTTTAAAAATACTGGCACATAATATATGATTTCATTTTGAGCACTTTTTTAAAAATGTCTAATTAAATCTAACAAATGCCAAGTAACATTTTTTGGAAGCAAAAAAATAATAAATTCCAAGAAGAAAACTCTTCTTCTTATGAATAGTTTGAGTCCACTAGAAAGTGCATTCTTCTGGAAAAAGAAAATATATTCTGAAAAAATCCCTTTTGTTCTGACTTTAGTGTGATCTTATCACTTTCACCATTATAAGAAATACATACACAATTCAAGATGGATTTTCTATTGTTTCACCCCTTATAATTAATTATATACCTTATAATAAAAGTATTTACAGAAAGGAAAAGGATTCATTAGATAACCCATCTGAGCGCAGTTCTGACCTATATGGCCTTGACTGAGCTGTGTTAACCACTGTAGACTCCTCTGCTATTAAAATTGGTATCAGACAAGAACTTCAAGTGCATCAACACTTTTCAATGACAAGCAAAAAAAGAAAAAAAAAAGCAAATACTTTCATGCCCTTTTTGTAGCAATTTGACAGAAGATGATAATTCAATTAACTGTCCTACCAACCCCAGTGCCACTGGAAAGAAAATATCTTTGCTGATAAAAAAATATTGAAGTTTTATGGAGTGAAAGCCACAGCTTAAACACAAGGGAAAGCCTCAGCTTCAGTGGTGAAACTAGTGCATGTTCTGTCCTGTATTTCAAAAGCTCCTGAATCAGCCATCTTAATACACAGAGCAAAATGTTGGCTCCCAAAGAAGTGAGTGGAAATTTTTCATTCCCTTCCACAGAGTTGGATTTTTGGATTTTGGCTTCATCCTAGAAAGAAGCACAAGGATGGTTCTACAGAGTTTTGAAAAGACCTCACATCAATGAATATCTGAAAAACTAATAAATACCATGATCTAGATATTGGACATTACAAGGTCATGCTCATATCTGCAAAACTGAAATAGCCAACTGATTAGAATCAGTGAGGAAGATTTGCCTGAAAACTTATGACATATAGTCCTGTGAGTAGGTTGATTACCTCTAATTATAATTGCTTACAATTTACTTAAAATTATCTCCTCTGGATTTGGCCCACAAAAAACCCTGAAATAAGTATTAAAGAGAATCTTTAATGATTAATTATTTTTTGGAGTTAAATTTAACAGACATCTATGTAAAAAAAAAAAATTTTAAAAAAATTGGCCAAATGAAAAACCCACAAACAAAGAAAAATTGCAGAGTAATTCTTTTGGATTATCTATTTCCTAGTCCAAACTCTGATTTAAGTGGTAATATTATCATAGTCTGGAGGAAAAAAAGCATAATTGAGGCTTCAAATTGTTTGTGTTTACACACTGAAAGACGGTTACAGTAGATTCAATTCAGAAGAAACATAAAGCAATCTTAACTCTATCATTTCTGACTCGAGTGCAAAACTCAAATCAATTACTCATAAACATTTGTGATAAGATTAATTTAATTTTTTCTTAAACAAAGAGGGTAAATTAAAAGAATCAGCTTATTTCTTCCTACTCTGTAGTGACAAGATTAAAAATTAAATTTATACATATTTCATTTTTACATAATAAAGCCTTTTTGCAAAAAGAAAAAAATACCACAGTTCATCTAATTAAATCAAAGAAAATTGCCTGCAGCAATGCTACAGTATTACAATTAGATGTCTGCCAAAACCAGCCATTTGAATTCTTAAACACCACTCCAGTCTTAAACACAAAACATGGTTTTCATCATTTTGTGTGATATCACTGAAATGGGGCTTTTTTTCATCACTATTACGTCAGCCTGGAATGCCTTGCCAGATGCATTACATTTTTCTTCTGTCTTACAGAAATGTTGGGCGAAGCAAATACAGGATAGTTTGTTGTTGGGGTTTTTTTTCTGTAAGTCTACACATGAATATTGGTATATAATGTCATGGAAATGAAATAACATATTTTTTTTAAAATCTCTGCATTAAAAAATCAAGTTTTATGTAATTAGTGTAATTCATGTAATGCTTAAATTGTCTTTGGAATTCGATATAAAAAGAACAAAAACCCAAGACACAACCACTACAAGTAGTTGAAGACAATTATTTAGAAAAACTAAGGCTATCCACATTTACTAATCTTACACAGCCTGTTTGGTAAATCTAATTTAGTATATATGTCAGTACATCCAGATCCCAAAGGCCTGCACCAAATGCTCAGCTCACCCCCGGACTTCCCCTGTGACCTTGTGCAAGTCCCAGTTTTCCCCGTGTCTGTAAAATGGGAGAATAATACTTCCTACCTGACAGGGGTGTTGTCAGGCTAAAATCCACAGAAGAGTATCAGACATTCAGATACTAGATGTAATAAGGGATAGCTAAAGAGACAGGCTGAAAACAGTGAGGACTGGATAAATAAGTTGCTATGCTACAGTAAAGGCAATTCATTTAAGCATCGTTTAGTGGAAGCAGAGTTGAGTTACAAGTTGCTGTTGACTGACAGATGCAAAAATGTACTCCAAAAGCACTAAGCTAGATTTCAGCAAAACCATCAACCTTCAATTTAAAGAACACTCATATTTGCAAAGCTTTGTGGAATACAAACAGTAAAATAATAAAGATAATACATGAGTGATGACTGAGGTTGTGTGTGCTAGGACCTTCCTATGCAATCATATTTTACATGTAACTATGAAAACTACAGCAATGCTCACCTTGTCATCTTCTCTCTGTCTCCCTCCTGTCTTCCCAGTTCTTATGCTCCATAGAGCAAGTATGTCTATAATCTCAGCTGAACTCTCCTTGGTCACATGCAGGCATACTCCCTTCAGATTCTTCCAGTTGACTCAACTGAGCCTGGGCTGAGGTAAAATTGTATTCAGCCCTCCAGGGAAAGTTCCCATTGACCATCTGATGATACCACTTCCACTGATCTGTATTAGAGAAAAATGTTCATATTACAGTTTCATGCTTGCCTGAACAAAATTTGGTGCCACATACAGGCTCAGGATCATGAGAGTTTTGCAAAGCACTTTGTACAAAAACATGCATTTCTGAAGTCTTTCTTCAGATGTGAGACAGATGTTCTGTGCTCTGTGCATTTACCTTACACTGTTCTCCAAATGATCAAATCTGTTTAAGGTGAGGAAAAAAAAAAAAAAAGGTACAAAAACATTCAGGGAAATTGATTTTTTTTTTTTTTTTCTAGATTAGATGCCACAGGCAGGTGCCCAGTACTCTGGTCAAGTGAGCAATTCCTTTTAAATGACTCTGTCAGATACAATCCTCTTGCTTCATTTTGTCCCCTGCTGCTACTGTCTCACATGGGATTGCATGCACTACAAATGCCTGGGGGATCTATACTGGAGTTTAAAAGCAGACAGAATGCAAAGACATTGGGCACATTTTAATAGAATGTTTAAATGAGACCTAGATGCAGATACATGATCTGGTAGGTGACCAAAGATGTCACCTCAGGCTGGAAAATTAGAGCCTAATAATAACAGATAGTAATAAGGTTCCATTACTTAACTTAAATTTTTTATGATTTTTTTCTTTCATACTTTATGTTCACTCACAACGCAACAAGTAAACTGTTGGGCTGAACTAGTGAGAATATTAGGATTAGTAAGAATTCATTTATGTATAATCCAATAAACATTGCCAAATAGCCAAAGACCAACCCTGAGCCTTAGTCAGGCACAGGATTCTAATTGCAGAAAATGTTGATAGTACAAGGAAGAATGGGAGTCGTAAGGAGCTGTCCAAAATAAAAGTGGACACCTGCATTTTGATTAGTAATCAATAGGACACTTTCAGAAATCCATTACTCTTGACATTACTATGAAAGCTCGTCATCTAATTCACCACCTAAAGCCACTCAGCCTCTACATGAGGTGTATTCCCAGAGGGATTCATCCACTAGGTCTGCTTACAACACAGCCCACAGAGCAGGCTCTGACTAAAACGTGACTGGAAGGCAATAAGGCCTCCTATTACAATCCCAAAGGACAAATATTTGAAACTCAGGTTGAAATCCTGTCTCAGATTCCTGTCTGAGAGTCAATTCCTGATTGCAGTATTTGTACATTTCTGTAGGGCCTCATGTTTCTTCATTCCTGTGGCAATGAACCTTTGCAGTACAAGCTTTCAGCAGGATACCAATATCCAGGTAGGTCAGCTGAACATGTTCAACTTCAACAAAAGGTCCATATTCTATTTGGTATGCTGTTCCATCACATTCTCCCATTCATCACTGCTCATGATTGAAAATTTTAGAAGAGATTTCCAGCAAAAAAGCAAAAACTAGCAAAATAAATCATCAATATTTGTTTACCTTGTTCCTTTTTTGCCAGCCCCCAGGCATTTGAAAATCCAATACTTACAGTGAAGATAAAGGATCGCAAATTCCATTTAAGGAACACAGCATAAAATATGTGCAATAAACTTGCAGAGAACTGTGTTGTCTTTTTCACTTACCTTTTGTCTATATTCCTCTGATTTTGAAAGGGGCCATGACAGAGTATTAGTATTCACATCTTCATTAACATTTCTGTAAAAAGTGTGAAAGCAAGATTTGAGTGTTCAAATAAATATTTTGTAGCTGGCATTTTACTCGTGTAGCTGGCAATGTACTTGTGGCAAAGTTTTGAGATTGCAGAATTTGCATCATATTATATTTACCAAACTTCATAGTAATTACTGAAATTCAGTAGCTTTTTGAGAAGTTACACGTAGGAGTTTCTAAAAAAGGGAAGTGTGAGTTAGTTGCGGGTAATAGTTGTGGCTGTCTATTCAGGATCAGAGAACTTTTTTTTTTGGAAGTAAATCTCTTATATTGAGAATACATAATGGAATTATGTCACTGAATTCTGCTTTTACCAGGAGAGTGGACAAGTCTAATCCAAGGAGTGGGTATCAATAAAAAAAATTTAAAAAAAACCTAGTGCCAGAACTTTTGGCATAGGTACAGAAGCCTTTCTTTTCTTTCCTGGGCTCCTAATGCACGTTTTGTAGAATAAAAAATGGGATATACACTAAAGCCTGTTAGTTCACTAACAAAAAATTTCTAAATGAAATGATGACACATAACACAGAATCATTTCCAGTGCTTAGAAGCGAGCTGCATTTCCCTTACCATCTGGATTAATCTTTAAAGGATGCCTATTCATGCTGGAGTTACCTGTCCTCACATAAGAGCACTTTATGGAGTGAGCAAGTCTTTTCTGATCAATCCTTGTGTTTCACAGAGTTGCCAGTCAAACTGTCAGAAATATGCTGCACATGTTTGTTCAAGGAAAAGTGTATTTCTTTGCCCTTCCCAGCTTTGTCTGGATAGCTGGAGAGCCCCACCATCCACTGTGGAGTGCATTTACCAGTGGGAAATCTCCCCTTAGCCTTTTGATGAAAGGTTGCGTGCTGATTTTGACTGGGGTTGCGTTAATTTGTGCTTAGCTGCCATCTGGGGTTAAACCATGACAGGTAGTTTAAGAGCAGTACCAGAGACACACTGCAAGTTACAAAAGCAGAGCATTTGGGGGTAAGCATAACACTTGGGGAGACGGAACAATAACAAAAGTAAAAGTGAACCATGTTGTTATGTAATAAAGCTTAGCACTTTTCATGACTTAGGGATTACTATTTGCACATTAAAAATAGAGAAGACCACAGAGACCACTAAAGCTGGGATTAGAATGCGTAAAGCCCTGAATCCCAGATCTCGCCTTCAACCACTAAACCACATCTTCTATAGTTAGACCTTTTTTAAGTCATGCAGCTTCTTATTACTCAACATTCTGCAAGTACTTAAGCACCCTGCTGAATCAAGGCCCACCTCCCAGAGACCAAAGCCCACAGTTCTTACTCAGGCATTTATCCTTTGTAATCATGTAACTGGAATCTGTCTGCAGTAAAACACACCCTTTTTCTGCACTGGAAAAATAAAGCCATTAGATACTCCTGAGTTCATAGCCTTGGTTTGTACAGTATCACTCCATTTTTAAGCTGCAATAACTCCACTGCACTCAGAACTATTGCACTGTTTAAAAGTGGGAGTAATGTAACAGAAAATCAAGTCCAAAGTTCCCAGTCAAACAGCCATGCAGTCTTGATGAGAATATCATGCTTTCTTACCGTAATCAGCTGGATTTGCTATTGCTACCACTGCCCTGCTGCTGAGGTCTATATTGACACATCTAAGAGGCACAGACAATCTCACTGAGAACCTGGCCATGCAGTTCTTTTCCATTTGATTGTATTTGATTTGCAAGAAATAATATATTAACTTGCATTAAATAATTATCCACAAGCTGGAACCTGGTCCTGAGATTCTGACATATGAGTTTCTAGTCATGCTTAGCTGGCTATAATTTTTCATCTGGAGGATATCTTCACTATGCAAACTGGATGAACGGGTTATTTTATGTTAGATCTCCAATGAATATCCATCATTGGCTTTAAAGAAAGAAAGAAGGAAAATGTATTGGCTCATGTAGACTTTGCCTTTCACATCTCCGTTTACTCAAGAGCCATTTGAAGTTCTTTTTTGTCTGCTCAGATAAATGGCCAGCTGGCCCCTATGCATAATGAATCCATTGTGGCAGGAGCAGGGGTATTTTATAACCACATGTGTAACGACTTGTGTGAGATCCAGTCACCTGCGTGTTCAGGTTGCAGTAGTTTGTTAGCCCTCTGCATCTCTTGGGTACTGTCCGCAGCATGTAGCACACTCAGGTGGCCAGAGCAGCTGAAAGGACAGTTGTGACCTCTTCTGCCTGCTTGCTGGTGAAGCTATAAACAAATTTAAAACCTGTATTCCAGGACCTCTTAGATGGGGCAAAAGACAGTTTACATTTAATATGGAGGGCTGCAGAGACAGTGTTTTGCAATACTATCAATTAATTTGTTGAACATATTAACCCACCATTTGGGGCCACAGAGTGTTTGCCAGTTAAATCTTGCATCATAGGTAGAATTGCAATGAGAACTGTAAAACAAAGTATCATGGAAGACTTGTCTATATTAAAGATCATCCAGTTAATTACCCTCTTAGCTGCCCTCCAAGGTGCTGTTCTGCCATTTCCCTGCTAATCCTTTCCAGCTGAAATTCACTGGTAAACTCAAAATACATGCTTTTGAAGACTTGAGTAGAAGACCATGAAATCTTCAATGAAGAGGTGGAAAGCTCTGGACAGGATCAATGTAGGTGAGGATAGCAATCGTTGTACTATATTCTGGCTTTTCCCAGACTTGAGGAAGCCTTTCTTTGCTCAGCATCTTTGCCTTAAAATGTTGAAGGAAAGGTATGTAACAGACTCCAGAAGTGGGCAGAGCCAATAGGAGTGATATACTTGCAATTGCAATGTCAATTGCAGGTGCACAGTTCTCTAATGTATGGAAACTTGCCCACTGAACCCTCATTCAGCTTCCCATCCCCTAAATGTTTTCCTGATCTCACTTCTGCTGACATATCCGTTATAGTTCACACCATACCTTACTATGCAAACTCTACAGAGAAGGAAACAGGAGGGGAAAAAAGGGAAATGCTTTGATCAAGTCTGCCTCCTTCGCTACATGATCGCTGCCAAAAGCTGCTTTTGCAGCCACCATGGCAAGCAGGTGTGTGTTACCATGGCATCGCTCCAGCTGCAGAAAGCTGCCCTGCCCCTGGCCCTGCCCTCCCTCCCACTTGGGCAGATGCCATGCCCCCATCAGACCACCATGCATGATGCTGGGGGTGGGGGATGCACCATCTCAATGTTGTTTTGCGCTTACCATTGTCTCTCTGGGGCAAATAGAATCAGAGATAAACAAGATAAAAGTCTAAAAGTCTGAATGGGCTGCCATCCCATTCTCTGCTAACACTGAGATCACGGAAGAGATGCCATTGACTTTGACTCTTATGCATCCTCGGGCCAAGCAAATTCCCTCAGGTATCAAAGGAGCAAATCCAGACCCAGGAAGAGGACATCTGAATTTGTCATCTGCCTCACAAAATAAAATGAGACAGCAGCTAAACTCTTGTAAGATTATAAACAGGGTGTCATATTCTTTCTAAACACACAATACATGGCAGATCTGCCCCAGTATCACCCCCGCCCGCACAGACATACACACACTTTATCCATGAGCAGTTTTGAAAATTTGGGTGGTAGAAACCTTTGTCACACCCACAAGCTATAACTGAAGGAGGGGAAGAGGAGAAAAGCCATCCATTTTGGCTTCATGCTAAATTATCAGCTTCTTGGCTTCACGCCAGCTCAGTCAGCTTATAATAATAACTGGCTCTGGGCCAAGGCTTTTTAGAGTGAGTGAGAGAGAGCACGCTGCTTTCTCTTTCTTCAAAAATATTTGTTAATAATCTCTATATTACTCATAATCTGTATAGCTTAATTGAATAAAAATGTCTATTTTCACTTCCTTGCTAACTGAAAACTGGAGGTGAGATGGAATGATTTGGAGCCCAGAATCAGGCTGGATTTCAAACATGAGGCAGCACAGGAACTGTGTGTAGGTGGCTTTCTGGTTAGGGCCCCTGCTACCCCAAGACCTGAACACAAACACTAACAGTTTGGTCGTGGATGGCATAAAAACAAGAAAAAGAATGAACATCTACAATGAAAACCTACTGTTATATTGAACCATGTCTTGAACCTTGACCTGTTACCCCTAAAGATATACCACAGTGTCTCTACATGATATGGTAAACTTTAAGAGGACTGACTTTATCTGAAAGACAGAGTTATGATGATGCCTGACATGATATCTCTCTAATTTTAGAATGAATCCAGTCCAACTGCATTCTTAATGGGAAGGGCTGAAGGAGAAGCAAAATTCCTCTAATTCAAACAAGTATATAAGAACTGTCAGGACTCACTTACTTAAATTCTGTTTCTTCTGGTCTCTTTGTTAGTCTTATCATTATTATTATTATGAAAACCCCTAGAGATGACCTGCTGTGATTGTATAAAAAGCCCCTCATGTATCTGAGGTGCAACCACAAATAATAACAATAAGCATAAGCAAAGCAGAAACCGTATTTCATGCCTTTTGAACATAAGATACAGCAAGAAGGAAAAAAGCATATACTGAATTGTACTGAGCATACACCTTAAAAAGCATATACTGAACTGCAATATTAATTTGCAAGAACTCTCAATGTTAATGTAATGATAGATGAGCTTACTAGATAATTTTATTAACGTCTTACAACTTGTTCTTTTTTCAGATTAACTAATATTTTATCTTCCTACTGCAGTGTAAATGATGTTCTTAAAAACTGTCCATATAGAAGAGTCCCTCTGTTGGGTTTTTATAGTTACCCATTGTTATAATTTGTATGAGATATTAAATCTATTACTGCCCCATGCTGACCTACAGTAAACCTATCAAGAAGTGTGTTAGGCATACATCAAGAAAAGGGTGAAGTTCAGTTCATGCTGGACATGTACCCAAATCCCTGGATGTTGAACCTTGTTATCATTGACCTTAAGCTTTTTTTTGCAGCCAAAAGCTGTTTAACGGGGCTGCAAACCCTTCAAGAACAATTTTTATCTTCAAATTTCCAGCACCTCTTGTTTTCTTTCTTCTTTTACAGTATTTTTAGTCCTTCTACTTTGGGGGCTGTCACTAAGGGGATGATGATATCACAGGAGACATTCAGCACTTCACAAGATTAGGTCTCTGGTCCTTGCCAAAAATTGGAAGGAGTTGAAGACTCAGAAAAAGAAAATAAAACTTCCTTCTCTGAAATTGGGCAGATACAAGTAAGCTGAGCTGCAGCTGCCATAACACCTTCCTTTATTGTAATTTCATTCTTCTTGTTTATCACTTAAATTTTTTGGATCTGTCAGATACTACTATGCAAGTTAAGATGACTGGGGTGAAGACTATTTTCTTTCTTATTTGTACAGTTCCTTGCAGAATCGAGTTCAAATTCCTCATCAGCCTGCACAAACCAATGCACTATTGTGACAACTACCAGCAGTAATAATGTAGGAGTGTGAGTTGTTTTCAGTTTCAGAAATGTTCATGTTCCAGTATTGGTCAAATTTATACAAGGTTCTTAGATTAATGGGAGAAAGTCAATCCATTTCCAGTGGTCAAATTGCACAAAAGTGTTTGCATTCCTCAGGTGTAAGGAACAAGATGCATGATTATAATCTAATATATGGCTGTTGACAAATTTCATTCTGTGTAGTTTCTTGAGAATTCTCATTGTTTTGATCTTTTCTGTTAAAACTTCAGCTGAAAGTTAGGCCCTGAGTCACAGAGGACATATACGAAGAAGTTTCACTCCCAGGAGAAACTAGGTGCTTCGCTCTGGTGGAACCTCTCTGTTTTATGGACTGCAGGACAGATTGTGACTACTTTGTGCAAAAGTTGGAAGGTTTATAGGTTCAAAAGCAAGAAGCGCTTTAGAAACTGGACTGCTGCTTTATAATGCAGTTGGTTAACAGTGGCAGAGCGCAGAGGATATGTGTTCTCTGGTGAAGGAGCACCCAAGGTGGAAAGATAGAGCGTGGGTGCCAGGCCCTCCAAGGTGTAAAGCGCAAAGGCTGCCCTGCAGCAGAGTGCACTGGTTTGGCTACATCCTGGTGCAGGGAAGCTTCAGAAAGCCTGAAGTGCTCCTTGGGATGCCTATGGGGTACAGTGACTGTGTCCAGGCCTCCTGGCACAGCTTCCGCTGTGGCCTGAGTTAAGAGAACCAGTTCTGAGAGGGAAGTGAGCGCACAGGGCTCTCTCCATGCAGAAACTGCGATTCCAGTGGTGGCTTGTGCTCATTATATAGTGCGAGATCACAAATAGAAGTTTTCACACTTGCCCATCTGCCACCAACTGACTCTAAAGAGCTGGTGAATCATACACTTAAAAGAGGGCGAGTTTTTCCCCGCTGCCATTGGAATGTGTTTTGAAATTAAATATGCACAGTACAAAAGCGGAATAACAAGGTTGTGCTGATCACACCAGACACTGTGTATAATGCTACAGACATGAGGGTCAGGGGTCTAGGCCAAGACCATGGCCCTTAGTCAAGGCATCAATGAAAGCTGATTCTTCCTTCCCCTTGGTGTCCCTTTCCATGTCTGAAGAGACTATTGAAAGAAAGATTTCTTTGAGAGGAGCCAGGGGAAAGAAAAAGGGGAGGGGGAGAGGGTTAAATAACATAAATATGGTGAAAAAATATTATTTTTGTGCTTGCATATGGTACTTTCTTTTTTCTATCTATATGCATACATTTTCCATTTGCTATTTGTAATTATGGCTTTGGCTTTACAATGTATTCATCAGTGACACTGTGATCCTTTTGTTCTGCTGCATATAAAAATGGTTCAGAAGATAGATTCAAAAGGTCTCAGGTTCCCCAACAAGGAACATAATAGGGGTAATGCATGGCAAGAACAGTTTCTACTTTCTGAAAAACAGGAATAAATAAAAGAGCTATTACATTACACTTTGTGTACAGTACTGTACTCTTTTTCAAAGTGTAAGACAGATTCTTATCCATTGCAAATGCTAGTTCTTAACCTGATTTATGTCTTGAAATCATTTTTAAGGTTCCCTGTGCTTACAATGGAAACCAGGCAGGATTTATAGAAGCATTATAAGCGCATACTTTTTGTGAAGAGCAATGTTAATATGATCATTTTGGTCACTCAAAAAAAAAGAAAAAAGAAAGAAAGAAAAAAGATTGAAGGAATGTTTTTGTTTTTCATTCCCACTTTAAAAGCAGGTTTTCTTTGGGTGCACCTAATCTACATGAAGTGTAACTGTATCCATTATCCATTGTAGGTTTGTGCAATATGTGACAGCTGTTTGACCCTGTCACTAAAGTCCCGCTTGCCATGGAAAAGAGACAGGAGTATGCTGCAGTGAAGATAAAACACCCTTTATTCAGACTGCTGGACAGAATCAGACTCCATGTTTCTCTGGTTGCCAGAGAGACTGTGTATCCTATACATCTGTATGTCATTGCAAAAATCCTTCCAACCCCTGACCTGTATAGCTCAGTTGTGGAAGGAACCGAGTACACTACAGATGTCAGATGTCAGCTGCCCCAGGACTCAACTTTGCCTTGGATATGCTACCAGATTCTCTGGAAACATGATCCAGCATGCAGGCAAGATTCATCCACATTGCAAATGAGGAGGCAGCTACAAACACAGCTGCATTGCACAGGCTCTGTGATGTAAGTAGTATTCATTATCCCTGTGATGTGTTCATATCTACCTCAGTCAGCCTTGTGTAGTGGTGGGAGAATAGTCAAGCGTTCTTCCAAAATCAGTGCTTGGCTTACAGTTTTGTCACATAAACACATGACTAAGCAATGCAGTGCCTGAATGAGGATACCTCAGCTTACCTTCACACTACTGGGTCCAGAACTGGAGGCAGTAGTGCTAAATCAGTGGGACATTGAAGCTAATTTGTTTCATTATGAAACATCAGCTGATGTGACAGTAGGGACTATCCTGCTAGCAGGACCGTGTGTCTTTGTATAGGACTGGGTTTATCCATTTATTCCATGCTATCTGGGCTGCCTGTAAGTGCCTCTGAACTGCACTGTGGAGATGTGACTTTAGGATAGCTGGTCCTCTGTTTCTCATCCATAAAACACAGTTTGTCCTAACTACCATTTCTTGTTGATCTAATTATATTAAAAGCAGGGACAGAATTTGATGAAGGGCTCCATGTTAGTCATTATTTCAAGAAATAATGAATATTCTGTCAGTTATTTGTTCCTCCTTACCATGCAAAAGCAAGTGATTCTTCCCACCCTTGCATTTTCCAGACCCTACAAATCCGGAAGTGATGAAATCAAACACAAAAGCATAAAAAGTATCCAAAGGAGGAAGAGGAAAAGATGGGCTCAGCTGGCAAATGTAGATGTGCTGCTCTTAAATATTGCAGACTAAGACATATTTAAGCACATGCCACATTTTAACAACATGGGTATCCTTGCTGACTTCAGTAAGAGACCTTTAACTTAGTCTGAAGATCAGGACCACATTTACCATGTGGCATTCATGTTTAGGACAGTGGAAAACACGTAAAAAATATGTTTACTTAATTCTTCTTTATGTCTCTTTGGAATATAACTGCTGTAGATGTTTATGTGAAATTAATGTTGGCTATGTATCATTGACATTATAGTTAAATAATTAGTGTTTTCTTAGTTGTTAGTATCTTGCTGTTAGTCACTTTCATTGTGAGTTTATTTCCTCCCCAAGAAAACTTGAAGACATCTCTGAACTGAGAATTACTGGGGAATTTTTGTAAGCATTATTTCTGGTAGTCTCACTTTTGCCTTTTTCTGCTGATACCACAGCTAACTAGGAGGAAAAGTACTTATCCAGTGTTCAGAGCTCTGAAGGATAAAAGCCAGCTAACCAAACAATCTTCCTAATTTCCCCCACCTCAGCCTCCACTCTTCCTCACACATTCAGCTTCTTTTATCTTTTTCTCTATCAGCCTTGCTTATACCTTCCCTGAAACACTTGAGCAGGAAAGACAAATTGATATTAACCCTTCACTATTAACACAAAAGTGATACCTTTGATGTACTTATATGCTTATGCTCAGGCAAACTACACATAGCCTAGAGAATGTGTAATTAGGTGACTGCAATCTTTCCAAACAAACTCTTTCCTTCTGTCTCTTATAAATCAGCAGAGATTTTCATATATCTATATCCTTCAAGGATGTGTTTGAAGGAGGAGAAGTTGGGTATGGTGCTTTTGTTAGGATATTGCTCAAATCTTTTAGCTACAAGGTTCTGCTTAGCACTAAGGTAGAAGGATGGTCAGTTTATTGGTGGTATTTTACCCCACTGAGACATAATTATAGTTCAGTTCTGCTCCACTCTTGCTTGCAATAAGGGAGTTGGGAGAGGTTGTTGCCACATGCTGATGTTCAGCAGCATCTCATCTCAGTGACTTCTGCAGGAATTTAATGGTAGGTGGGAGGCACAGCCTTTGTGGTGTCTCGCCTGTGAAAAAATTAGCACTCCTCCAACCCCTGGAGTTCCCACAGGCTCTACTACTCAAAATATAGCTGTTAACTGGCAGCGGTGGAGGTATGATACTTGGGCATGGCACATGATCCTTTAAGAACTTGCTATGTGGCTTGCTTTGTGCATACACCAAGGTCTGCATTCATTCTGTTCATGCCCTGAAGCAAACAGCACCAAGCCTGAAGAAATACAATGCTGATAGGCAGGATATAGTGAGCAGAGCTCACTGTTTTGCTGATACAACTACATCATGTCCCAAAGTATGGTCAGAATAAGTGCATCTCTGCACTTAATATACCCTTTGTAAGTTTGTTGGTGGGTGAATGCTTACTCTCTTTCCTCTCTAAAAACACTTTATGTGCTGTTTTGTCTTCTGCTCTTTTGTATGCTTGTGGTTCAGCAATATCCGTATGAGTCACAGAAGTCTTACCTATGGCTACAACTTCCTTGAATGCTTTGCTATCATCAGCCTATGAAGGACAGTTCTTTAGGTTGTATTGACTTTTTGGGAAGAATTTCACATTTGAAATAATCCTCCATACTGGTACACTGATAGGTTTTAATTTGAGGGGATGTATAGCTCAGGTGTTGAACAATCTTTGCTGTAAACCACAGCTGAAACAGTTTGAAAACAGATAGATGAGAATAAGGGGTACTATAAAGACCTTTTAACATCTTTAGAAGAGTTTTCCTCTAAAATGAGGCATTTCGTAGTTTCCCTACATGAAAATTATGATCTTGGGAAAGTATTGCCCCAAGTACCAGAGATGGAATCTTCTCTTTCCCCTGGTCCTCTCTTGCTATGTAGGTCTCTCCATTTATAGAGAGAAATAGGGTCCAGAGTCATTTGAGTTGAGCATTTTGAGGTGTCCAGGATGCCTGTAAAGGGAAGTCAGAGAAATAACAAACGGAGGGACAAAATTAATGCCTATTTAACACCTTAATTGTCAGGGGCAGGCATAATAATCTACTACAGCTAAGGGGAATGCAATTCAACAGAACAGAGTGAAGGTGGAACTGGTTCACTCACTGTTAATGGGAAGAATACAGAGTTCTGAAAGGGGAGGGAAACTCCAAAATGCAACAGTGCAACATGCAGAAGAACATATGAAGCTGCAATGAGAGACCTGCTTTTGTTTGACCTTGCAGTTTAAAGCTGAGCATCCTAGTGTGTTAGGAGTTTGGAAATATATTAAACACTAGGAAAATTTTAAATATTCCTATAACGTGTATGCTGCCTAGAGAAACTGTTGTGAAGAGTTTCTCATTACTGATATTTGGAGAGGTTAGTGATAGAAATGACTGTGAGATGAGTAATAAGTAAAAATATCCACTCAGACTGATTCAAACCAATATGAATTATGCCAGTCAATAATGAGTGTAAGATGAGGCATACTGGACTTGATTTTCCTCTCACTTACAAGACTGCAAATTAAAATTAATTCAGTAGACTACAATCCACTAGTAAAAGTGGGAGCAACTACTTTCAGTTTGTAAGATCCATATTAAGGAAACTGTGTTTTGTAGTTCAGTTCAAAAAACTGGTTCAAATCCTAACTTTTGCCTCAAGCCATTAATCTCTATGCCCTGTTGCAATCCTTTTAATTTATATGCACAATCTGTTCAGATCAAAAGCACTCCAAGACAGGCACTTTTCTTGCTTAAAATCTGCTCAGATAGTGCCCAACACATCTGCACTAGGAGGTACAAATGTGAAACATGCTTGTTACAGTGGGAATGAATCCAAGGTCTTGAGGAAGACAGCTGAATGAGCATGAGTGATCAAGAAGTGTATCACCTGGTTCAGTGCTTCTTGAATGAAAATATATATGACTGGTTTCTTATCATCTTTTGGATACATCATCCTTTTATTTATGTTTGCTTTTGTTATTCCACTGCAAATAATGAGATCTTTGTTTTCCTGTAATCTCTGACACTACATGATACTGTGACTGAAAGGATCATAAAGGGATAAGCTAGAATGGCACATTAACAGTCACTGCTGGCACAGGCTAAAAAGGAGGAAGATTGAAACTTTCTTTTGTTTGCATTTAAAAAAAAAATCTCACAAAACTTACATCATATCTTTTAAAGGTATTTTTCAAGTTTTGTTTTTTTTTTTTTTTTATTATTTAAGTTCATTTAGTTGAACGAATGCTGTTACAGAAAAGCAATTCCTTTTCGTATAATTTTAAAGTCTCTTTCCCCCCTATATATTATCTCTTTTAGTTTTATAAAAAATGATACATTTTAAAGTGCATGGGTTGTCTGGGTTTTTTAAGTTGAAAAACAATTGTGCCTTGATGTTAATTTGATGAATTCTCATGATAAGGTTGCTTACCCCCCAAACTCTTCTTTTCCTGATTATGATATTTGAGAACAAAATTTTAAACAAATAATACCTTTCTTTCTAGTCTAGTGATCAATCTCAGAGAGAAATAGCAAAAGTATGAAATTCTGTGATAAAAACAAAGGGAGAAGAAGGGCTAACGGGTAGCATTCTAAGCCTGGGTCACCCTTCAGTTTCTGCCTAAGCTGCACTCTTCCTGTGTGACCTTGGACCTTATCCCACTTCTTGTTACTCTGTAAAACAGAGGTAGAAGTACTTGAGGCTGCACAGAGGTATTGTGAGAGAGATAAACATCAAAGTCTGGGAGGTGCTCAAATACTGCAGAGATAGAGGAAAGATAAGTGCTGTACATAGAAAAAAATCTATTATATGACCAAAAACCCCAAACCAGTGTTTTGTCTTTAGACTTAACAGTTTAAATAAAGCCTTGTCATATCCCATTGTTTTTCATGAATGTTTCTTTCAATAGTCCTGTTGCAGTGACCATCTGGAATCATTCAGTCATACAGTACTACTGCAGACACTAATTAATTTCTCAAGTCTTGAGAACAGGGGCCCAAACCTTACCGAAATCCGATCAATGTAAGACCTGAAGGATCAGGTCAGCTTGACTGATACCAAGCTTAGCCAGGAGCTAGCTTGGTATCAAATCGCCATGGCTTAAGAAGTTACGGGCACCCTCTAGGCTCTGGGACGTCTGTTCATATATGCACTTCACCTAAGAAAATGAAAGGTAATATGACCTACCTAAGCCGACTTTCAGTGCAGGCTAAGGGCATGCATGCACTCCTGAATCTTAAACATTTAATATGGAAAGAAACCAATAATTAACCAGGTACAATTTGTTGTGTACAAAAGGTTTTTAGTTCCACCCCACCACAGCTGCTAATCAAGAATTAGTCAACATCTCTTACTGTTTTCCTGATGCTGGAAAACAGACTTGTATGTTCATTCTCTTTTTTTCTGACTCATCCTCCAGAAGATGAGAAAGATAGGAAAGGATCAGGCTAAAACTGCTGTCTCAGAACAGAAACTCTGCTACAGTGAACAGCCTCTCAGCTGTGAAGACTATGGTGCCATACAAAAGTCACAATACAAAGAAGGGATGGTAGAAGGTGAATATCTGCTACAGTATCATTCTTTGCTTCAGATACAGCCCAGTTTATTCAAGAATTCAGAGAGGTTTCATAAGATCAAATGGCAATAAAGACCATTAATAAGTTTGCATATAGAACGTGAAATACATTTATGGAATAGTAAAATAAAAAATCAATGTAAATAATCATCATTTCAGCTAAAATGTCTGATCACAGTTGCATTCTCCTGAGTGGAAAAAAAACCCAAACAACTAATACAGCAGTGTGACTTTAAAATGACAAAGACATTAGCACATTGCCGCTCCAATGAAACACAGTAGAACAAATCTGATTGGAGGCTGGTCAGTTTGTGCCTGATTCCTAATCGAGAGCTTATTTTTTACCATAGTCCCTAGGGCACTGCTTTATCTTCAAAGCTTGAGCCAAGAAAATTCACATGTTCAAGTTGTCTGCAGGCTGTTTTTCTTTCTTTCTTTCTTTCTTTTTTTTTTTCCTCCCCTCTCTCTCCCTCTCCAGATCTTCATCCTGGCTCAGTTAACAAACCTATTAATCCCTAGTCAAGTGCACACATGCAAAACTCTGATGAAAGAAAGCAAATGTGGAAGGAGTAGAGCTCTACAGATCAACACCAACATTACTACTTTGCTTCTGGTTTCATATCTGTGTTCAGCAAAATTTTTGCATACATATATTTTCCAACAATGTGGTAAGATGTAGCTTTGATACATCTACTTCACTGTAAACTTGGGGCAATAGCTGTCACACATAAGTTGCCACTACTTTGTTCAAGAGGTAGCATCAAAAGATAGGGCCATTTCAGGAGAGAGTTTGCAAGATTCCAGTGGTCTGCTATTAACAGAAATTCTGTTGTGAGCCAGTAGGTTTTGGTCAGTTAGTTCCCATTTGTGTTTTTGAAAGATTTCTTGTAACTGGTTATCAGTATTCCAGTAATGTAACGGTGAGGGAAATAGGTACCAGAAATATCTTTTAAAAAGTACCCCTGCAACTCTGCCTATAAATTAAGCAATTAAATATGTAAGACTCATAGTTAGACATCTACAGACTCAACTGAATAAACAACAGTCTCATAGGGTGAATTAAATCTACACAACAGTGGAACTCATACCAGCATGTGAGACTGAAGATACCCATCAGTATATTCTATTGCTTGAATGTGCTAGTGTTTTGAAAATTTAACCCACTGCATGTTTATAGCTACTTATTCCTTCCCTTGCCCCCACCCACCCCCCAATTATTTCATTCCTCTGGAATGTGACATAGCGTGGAATATTGAATCTCTTCATTTCAGAGCATGCAGTGTTTACCTGTAGCTTGCATGCTACTGTATCTTAATGGGATCTTGAAGGAGGGTTTAAGGTTATTTAGTTTCCATGCTTAATTCATTCTTGAAGAGATTTAAATAGAGACTGACAGCATACTAATGTTTGATAATCATTACCATCAGCTATAGGGAGAATCAATGATCACCTAATACTTCTGTTGGCTTTAGAAATAGATCCCGTGACTGAAAAGTCAAAGTCATTAATCAGCCCATAGTATGATCTACATAAGATAAACTACATCCTCTCAGAACATAAAGCATGTTGCCTCCTGTTCATGCATGTTATCTTTCAATTTACATTTTATTCAGATTTGCCTAGCTTTATGATCTCCAATCAATTTCCTGGCTTACCAGGATGTTTTAAACACTTTCAGCCCCTTTTCAGGTTTCACCATTTTCATCTGCAGTTGAAAATGCTGCTGGCTGAAGCTGCAACTAGGAAGTGGCATGTACTGAGCAGGGTGGGAAATCCCTATTTATGTGATAAAAAGAACAGCCGTTTGCTAGGAGAAGTCCTGTCCAGGGATGGCTGTTATTGAGAACCAATTTACTAGGACTACTGTTTATAAAATTGTATAATGTTTATATTACTTTTTGTACTGTTTACATTAACTAAGAGTCTCTATAAACAATAAATAACAGAATTCTTATTTGTTCTATTACAGTATCAGTATCAGTTATGCCTACAATTTTTCCATGCTTGAACTGTATAAATCCAGAGATAAAAAAGCCTCTGTCCTAAAGTGCTTGTAACTGAATACACAGCACTGGATATACACATAGTTCAATAAAACAGGTAACATGGGAATATATTTCAAAACATACCTGTGGTGGGCTGCATTATTAGTACCATTTGACAAAAAGCAAACTGAGACACAAGTGGTCATAGAGTGATATTTTCACAGGTTTCTATTAATCTGGGGTCTGGAATTACTCCACCTTCTTATATCTGACCAATTACTTTCTCAGTGTTATTTCTTCTCTATCAGTTCAGCCAGAAGCCTGTGGTTCTGGTGCTTGAGGTCTTGAGATTGCTCTCAAGTGACAAATTATGATGTATGTACACACAGTTCAGTACTTCTCCATTTGAGTTTAACTGGGCTAGGAAATGCCCCTGGTAATCAGGGGTTTTGTTTTTCAGCTTCACCAATAGAGAAGACAGGCATCCTGTTTTAATGTGAGATTTTAACATTTGGTTTGGAAGTATTTTCTGACTTTCACAAGCCTACGGAAAAGACAAGTCTCTTGACATGTACCTTGTGCTTTAATCACAAGAACATCCTTAATTAGAGGCAAATTCTGACACTGAGTCAATTAGATCACTTGTGGAATAAGGTAGTCCTCAGTGAGAGTGACAGTGGCAAAATCTGGTCCTTGATAAATGAAAGGTAATGCTGAGTACCTCCCTAGGACTTTGATGAGAATGCACAGTAGCTCCCTTGTCTAAAAGTCTGAAGCTTCCCTGCCTTCCCTTATGAAAGTAAAGGATTTCTAAATATGTTCTATTATTATTATTTATTTAAAAATACAGTAAATTATTCATTTTCTTTTTATTCTTATTTGAATCAAAAAAAGTATTCACATTTCTGATATTAATTGGTTGGGATTTTTAAAGCTGCAGAAGTACTGAAGGAGTGGAATTAAAAATCTTCCATTAATATACTCACGTGGCACTCACTATTGCTGCAGTTCTCCCAAGAGTTGCTTTTCCTACCTATAGGTTTGAATTATGTTGCCTTCTATGTTATAACACCACATCTTTCTATAAGAGGTGACTGCTGTTCATTTCTCATCTTTATTGTGTTTTGTGTGTTTATTTGTTTCCCAAAATACCCCTTACCATATTTCTTTTTACCATTGAAACAAACTTGTGGTAATAGGGCTGATTCTTTTGTCAGCACACAGGATTTACTAGATCACTGTGCATCTCAAATATTGCTAAGAGGTTACAGAATTTCTTCAAGGAAGAGTGTAAGGTCAGTTATTTTCTGTGCTTTTAACCTTTTAGAGCCAGTACATTGATTCAGAGTGAAAATAGGGTAAATATTTTTAAGAAAAGGAAATACTCCCATTTATCATTGATAAATTTCCAAATTCAACATGTTTCAGCTTGCTCAGATCTATGGTTAATATTATGCATCTCTTCTGCTGAAGCAGTCACTGCAGATAGCTCAGAAGCTCATCACTCTCCACCTGCAAGCTGACAGTTTATCCAGTTTAAGATTGTATGTCACCAATGAGCGTTCTGATCACTTGTAAAAGGTAGTGCTCTAAACTTACTAATTGCATAAGCTCAGGATGGGTCTTCTGGCTACGAGATATTTTCATACAAACAGTAAAAGTTCTCAAGACTACACAAAAAAGAGATCAGTGGAGATACTACAGTGATTGTTCATACACTGGGAAGCAGTGTTTCTTCTGGAGTGGAAAGAAGGCATAAGGGGCCAAAATTGTAATGAAGACATGGAGTTATAACAGGAATAAATTTAGCTCCATGAGTTTAGATGAGCAGCCTGGACAAAATGGTACGTGACAGCTCTTCGGAGACAGGTTTTCCTCTGAGTCTGTACTGCCACTTTAGCACTACATGTTTTTCTTAGCCCTAATCATATGCAGTGCAAGAAAGAAAAGAAACTCAGCTGCTTCTAAGTGCCGAAAAAGACAGTAGCTTTAGGGATTCAGATGAATGGGTAAATGGCTGGATGGACAGAGAGTAGAACACCACCAAATAAACTCCTCACAATATTGAGCTGCCCAGTTTTCTGATACTTTTTCTTGATGGGTTAAAGAGAAGTGCATGGTTGCAATACCTGGAAAAAATCAGGCTCATTATCATGGTGTTCTGATATTGACCACATCTCTTATCCAGGACAGCTGAGATTCTTCGCCTTTTGAAAAAGAAAGACAGTAAAGAAACGTTTCTCCCTTTCCTGTTATGTCAAGACCCCAAAAGAAAGTGAATGACAGATCATCTTAGTTAACATATTGAGCCATTGTCTTGCTAAAAATATTTTATGAAGGGTTAGGGAAATCACATAGACTGAAGAAAATAAAAACAGCAACCGTTTTCAAATATAGAAAGACTGATGTTTATGACAAGAATCAAAACTTAAAATCTTCCAAAATTATATTTAAAAGAAGTCTCTAAACATCCAACTAACAACAGAACCACAATCATTAAATTTAAGAACTTTCTTGTAATAATGAATATATCATCAGAGGTCTCCTTCTTGTGTACAGCTTTCTATTAGCATTTTTACAATGCATTTCAATTTTAAGCAACAAATGTTGTACCTCTGGATATTCTTTCGATAACCAAAAGCCATAGGTAAAACTATTCAGATTTTTCTAACATGCTTTTTTGTTTTTCATCTCCAAGTGTTTGCATATGCAGTTGACTTACAGGTAGAAATTTAGACATTTGTCCTCTAAATATTAGAAGCTGGTGCAAATAAGGTGGTAGAGAAACAACTACTTTGATTTACCCTTGCAGTTTATCTTTGGGCACAAAAATATTGCTATACCTTTAATATATGCAAATTGCATGAACACGAAGCACAGGCCAAAGTCCTTTGAAAAACTCCTTCTTAATCTGCCAGACAACCTCAGTCACGTATTTGGATAAATCAGCAATATTAATAGATGAAGGGAAAGTGGCAGATGTAATGTATTTGGATTTTAGAAAAATATTTGATACAGTGTCTGAAAAAACCTTACTTGAGAACTTAATTGAAGCTGTCTTGGAGAAGAACACTGTTATGCGGATTGAAAACAAACATTAATGGATAAACAGGTAAACAAGACTGCAAAGAAAGGATAATGATACACCACAGTGTAATGATTGAAGTGTGGTGCCTACCAGGGCACCAAAGGGATCAGCCTTTGGTCTCACATAACATTTTAGGAACAATCTCAAATATAGAGTAAGGAACACATTGACAAATTTAGCAGATGATACAAAATATGCAGGAGATGTAAAGCAGAGGAAAGAAAATTTGAATGATTTAATTAGAACAAGATGAATATAGAGTAAACAAAAGAAATTTCCAACCATTTCAATGTACAGCACTACAGCTGGATACAAGAAATACAGCAGGGAAATAATATGTGGGTTAGAAAATCTTCTGAGAAATGATCCAGAAGAAAGGATGGTCTAGAAGGAGTGGTTGACAATTAAAGATTAATATGAACTCTCTCTATAACATAGCACCAAAAAGGGGCCAGGTCAAGTGTAGGCCAAAGATGCAGAAAAATAATTTCACAGGATGTCATATAATGAGGTCATAATCCTTTCTCACATAACTGTGGTCTTCCACACAAATGGAATTAATCTTTTCTGTCCTGGACAATTGATAAGAAAACATATCATCTGAAGTAACAAATAAATAAACGATCAGAAGAGAGCTACATGGAAAAATAATGGGAAAAGCTAAAGCATACTTGATATTTAAGAATATGAAAATGGAAATCATAATTCTGCACATAGCTGATAGCTGAAAACAATGTAATTGTTTTAGAGAAAAAAGTGACTTTGTCATCATTTAACCCCAGCTGGCAATAAGTACCACAGAACCGCTTTCTAACTCCCTCTCCTTGCCCAATGGGGTAGGGAGGAGAATCATGAAAAGGTAAGACTTGTGGGTTGAAATAAGAATAATTTAATAATTAAAATAAAAGGAATAATAAAACCACCTACAACAATAATTTTAATGAAAAGGAGAGAGAGGAAGAGAGGCATAAAACCCAAAGGAAAAAAAATTATGCCCAATAAAATTGTTCACCACCCGCTGACCAATGCCCAGTCAGTTCCTGAGCAGCGATCAGCAGGGCTCAACCAACTCCTCCCAGTTTATGTACCGAGCGTGACATCCAATGGTATGGAGTATCCCTTTGGCTAGTTTGGTTCAGCTGTCCTGGCTCTGCTCCCTCCCAGCTTGATGTGCACCTGCTCACATGAAGAGCATGGAAAATTGGAAAAGTCCTTGATTTAGAGTAAGCACTACTTAGCAACAACTTAACTTCAGTGCGTTAACATTATTTTCATACTAAATCCAAAAAATAGCATTGTACCTGCTACTAAGAAGAAAATTAACTTTATCCCAGCTGAAACCAGGATAAACTGAAAACAACAAGATAAGACTGAAAGATGTAAGCTGAACAAGAGAGGACATTATTTCTTATGTACGTTAAGTGTGACTAGCAGAATTGTTGTCATAGGGGAGTGATAAAGCAAACATGCCTGTGTGGTTTTGACACTTAAAGGTTCTGATTTTGTCCAACTTCTTTTGAGGAGGCAGAAAATGTTTTCTGACTTGACACATGTCCAATAGTTCAGTTACACTCCACACACCTGATGCACCTGACCTAAACCTTTAGTAGAGTTGAAACTTTCACAGCTGGTAACGTATGCAGGCAGGGGCCCTACCTTCTCTAAGGGTTTGCTCAGTGATAGAAAAGCTGGGGCGGGGTTGGAAACAAAAAGGAAGGTCAGTAACATCTGGAAACTTTGGCTATCCTCTAGGGAGATCATGCAGCTGAAATGCCCAGGGTAGGGCTTGTAAGATTTATGTCTCCCTGTGCCAGCTTTGATGAATTTGGTGCAACGTTACATTGCAAAGGGTGTCTGGGAAATTCTCTGACTATCATGTGAGGTGTCAACATGTATGTAGAGGTGTTATGTAAAGTCTAGTACAACTATGGTAATCAGACGTATCAAGTGACAAGCTGCTCACAAAGTCTTGGAACACGAGAGCATTGCACATGGGGATGCACCTGGATTAAGAAGCAGACAGTCTCTGCACAGGGTCAGAGGAGGCAGAAATCAGCGTCCTCTAGCAAGTGCTGCCCTAGCTGAATGGCTGCCCAGGGGGCTTTGGCCAGAGCTTCTTGGAGAATCAGCTGTGGTGCATTGGCAAAGGCAACAAACTAGGGGTAGTGTGACCATACCACTGTGGCAAATGTTTTGGAAGACATGGTATATCAGAAAACCAGAAGAAGTTCTGGGCCACATAAAAAGCAGAGAGGTAGGATATGGTGCCATTTGACTGACACTAGCCTTTCTAGGGAGCGAATCAGCCATTTCTTTCACACTTCAGTAGAAAAGGCCACATGCCTGTGCCTACTAGGCACTTCTGCTGCAGCTGTAATAATCCTCTGGGACTCCGAAGCCAAAAGGAGACCGGTATTATGACAGGTTTCAACAAAAGTGATGGCAATGGTAATTTTTTTACTCTGTGAGGAAAGTTCAGTTTTGTACAGACACTGTGGCATTAGCCTTGTTATGCACAACTTGGTAGTAGACATGATAAAGGCAGCAAGGCCTTTTCTTTCTGCCTCTGCCTGGGATCAGTTCTCAAGCCATACTTGTTCCCCATCCTGATGTGTAGGGTTTCCAGACCACAGCTCATGAACCACAGGAGAACGGCTCTTGTACCATCTCAGAAGGATGTCTACCAGAAAATCAACGTTAAAAGCATCCATAAATTGTGCAAGCACTCCATGAGCAACACATGATATTTGTACAGCAATTCTTTCCTCCCAAAAGGTCCTAGAGCATTTTATTCCCTCATCTGACACTGAAATGCAGCCACCTCTGGGGTGGAAGCCAGCAGCCATTCAGCATCAGGGACAGTGCCATATTTAAGCAAGATAAATGCACAGAAGAAAGACCATCTGTTAGCATGCCAGTCAATTTGTAGATACAAGTAGATCCATAGCAAGTTGTGACAAACCCATGTGCCAGAGCCCCCTCCAATATTTCTAGCAGAGTACAGGCAAGCATAAGGAAGTCATTTGTGTATGCCCTGGTGGTGCTGTCAGCCTGCCTGGGAGGACTCTGAGCTCTGATAATGCTATTCCCCTCTAGGACCAAGGGACTGAGCAGATCTGATGTTATCAGTCAATGGCTCCCCCGTATAAGGCCATGAAGGTAGGCATGACAACTTTTTTGCTCAGCTCTAGTGAGTGGCTTTTGCCAAAATTTTGAGCCAAAGCTCCTCCGGAGGAGTGCCCAGAAATGTTTGGCTCTAAAACCAAGCTGAGGGATCTCTAAGAGCCAAGTTGTACGAGCCTTGTGGAGTCTCTGTGGCCAAAACCGTGGAAAAGGAAATTTGCTCTGAATAGAGCCCTTATAGATCAAACATTCAGAGTAGACTAAACATCTTTGACAATGAGTCTAAGATTTCATGGCAAGGCAATTTTGCTCAGTAATTTGTTCAGATCTAAATGCTTTTAGTTCTCTAAGTTCATTTCTCACTAAATTATTTTCTCAGGACAGTTCATTTAAACATAATAAGGCATCCAAGCCTCAACTACAGCAGGACCTTTGCAATACAAGTGCATGTGTTATACTACCTTATTTTCTGTCATGGAGATTTAATCAAATTCACTAAAAGGATGGACTGTAATAGAGATTTTTCAATAATGTATGCTAAAAGGGTTCTTATGTAATGACTTAAGAAGTAGGGAGTGAAAAGATGATCGTGTGTTTCAGCATACAATATGCTATAAAGGATTAGCTAAACTATTGGGAAGCCCACACAGGTCTCTACTACTCTCAGTACTTGTGAGTCATAGAATCATAGAATCACTTAGGTTGGAAAAGACCTCTGAGATCATCAAGTCCAACCGTTAACCCAGGATTGTCAAGGCTATCACTAAACCATGTTACTAAGTCATTTTGTTCTTGCTTGTTTCTCTGATAAATTCGGTAAACTGGGGTGCAGTGTATCACACAGCAATGCAGTATATCACTCCATTCTCTAATAGGAACATAAAACAACTATTGATTGCAAACAGGCTCTTTTAAAGATTCACTACGCTGTTTGGCATTTCCAAATGTTTTTATGTTGGCAAGCTATTATAATAACTCATATGGGTTCAAAATGCATATAACTTGTTCCAAAGTATTCCACATGCTAATTAAGTAAACAGAAGTGCACTTGTCCCTACCTCCCCCATCAAAAGCGTGTATGCTTATTCTCCAGATCATTATTTCACTTCAACTTCTCCTCTTTATGTATCATTCCAAACCTTCTTCCCCCACCTCCAGCACTCATATTCCTGTTCACTGACTCTCTTGTTACTTCTGTCTTTTCATATATCTAAAATATTAAAGTGAAGCAAGGTAATGAGTCACTTTTTATCTCTCCAAGGAGGAAAGAGGAAGATGACACATTGTGCACTGATCTTACTAAGAAAAGTACAGTGTATGTGGAGGGGTTTTTTTTTTGGTTTATTTAATCTTTATCAAAACTGCATTGCACAAGTCATCTTCATTCTCTGAAAAAAAAAAAAAAAAAAAAAAAAAAGAGCAAAGCAAAGCAAAGGCAGGTGAAAAAAGCACTAACAATGATACCAATTACAACATTTTTCCAGTTCAGTTCAGGGCACTGGGTACTTTAGTGCAGCTTGAAGACAGTCATGTAAAAAAAAAATATGTTTGATATGTATTAATTTCAAGCAAAATAAGCTTCCCCTTGATGTCCATATGTGTAAGTCCCATTAGTATTACTCATCCACATAAACCATGGGAAGAACAGACCTCTTAGAGTTAATTGTATCTTCACATTTGAAGCCAGAACTACAGTCTGCCGTTAGCATGTTTATGGCTTATGTCTTTTTGCAGAGAGCAGGCACCGCTAACATCTTCACAGAGCACAAATGAGGGGTGGTCCTTGAGCTGACATTTTGGGATACATACTCTGCAGCAGGCAGACAGAGGATGTCTGTCTCTCTGAGTCTCTCTCCCTGAAGGGCTGGGGACCCTTTCATCTGAACTGGTCACTTGCTTAAGCACTGGTGGGATTTTGTACCTATGATGCATCCAGGAAGAAAATTTGCAGTGGTGGGGGAGGGCAAAGAGTGGATTCTGGCACAAGTGAAGTATCGGGGCTGGGGCCAAGAAATGGCTCCCGCTGAAGAATTTTCAAAGGAGTTCACCTGGGTGAAAATGGTCTTTGAGGTACAAATCGTTCACACCCCGACTTGTGGCTATAATCACTTGTGTCAGAGGAACAGCCAAAACCAGC
The DNA here is from genome assembly GCF_015220075.1 of Falco rusticolus. Classification (NCBI taxonomy): domain Eukaryota; kingdom Metazoa; phylum Chordata; class Aves; order Falconiformes; family Falconidae; genus Falco; species Falco rusticolus. The sequence goes on along the minus strand of NC_051193.1, from coordinate 39,217,931 downwards.
TGCTCCACGTTGTCTCATTAGATCTGCCATTTTACACACAGCAGCCAAAGACAAAACAGGCAGTTGCTTGGCAGAAGCCTGGGGCTGCTTGGCATCACAGCAGAAGCATGCTCGTAGCTCCGGCTGTGGCCAACCCCAGGCACAGAGAGGAGAAAGAGAGGAGGAGGCGGAGGAGGTGGCCCACAGGCAGTGCCAAGCTTCATTATTGCAACAAGATTTGCAGGTTGTAGGTTAGCTTTCTAAGCAGGAAACAATGCCTGCAATGATAGAGAGGGACACACACCTTATCGGAATCTCTCAGGAACACTGAGGTCTGGAGAGACATAAGTGAAGGGAATCATGTCATATCTGTGCTACTCTTGAATCTGGCAGTGGGCTCCATGTCTGGGTGTTTTTGTGCAGAGGGCTAGTAATCCAGCCTTCCAGTGCTTCATAGAATAGCAAAGGATTCTGAGTGCTGCTATTGAAAGATTAGCTACAATCACTCCAAGCTCCAGCTCAGACACCTACCATGATTGAGGTCCATAGTACTGATACATTTTGCTTTATTGTGACTCTTTTAAACTGCATTTTTCCAAAACAATCATTGTAAAGGAAGGAGGAGGCAGTTTAAGAGGAAGGCCCTATTATTGAACGGATTGTCTTTCTCTTGCAGTGTGTATTACAAATGTGGAATCACAGTAAACAGGGCCAGCTATGAATCTTCCACTTTAAGGTGATAAGGTACCAGCCTGCTGATACAGCATAACTTTAGTAGTCTCCTATTTATCTATGTTGGAGGAGACAATATTAATCCTTTCAAAATAATATCTCATAACTCCCATTGCAGATCCCTGTGGTTCCACACAGTGAAGTCATAAAAATGAAAACCCTGCTAAAAGAATTAATTTATTTCTTTAAAGAAATTAGAGTTTCAGGTTTTTCTTTACTACCCTGGCACCTCCTCCCTTTTCCCTGACGCCATTTTTAATGATCAAAAGACCACTTACAACTTCTGGACATTCTGGACAGCATTTTCCCATGCTAGAATGAAAAGCACAAACATTTGCATTTGGATACCTCAAATTTATCTTTTACCACAGAGAGTTTTACTTGGTTATTGGGCTCCTTTGTGGCAAATGTCACAGCCTGTCTGAGATGGAAGTGTCCTGCTATGTGCAGGACATAGTCGTCAGGACTATGAGGATAGATGCCAGCCGGTTCCACCAGGGACAGTATGCTTAGTTCAATCCCCTTGACTACACAGGGAAGAAGATTTTCAAATCCACCCATTACTTGCCCAGTTAGATCACTTTTTCCAATGCAGATTTTATTAAGCGTAAATATACTAAACTCAACCACATGCTCAGCCTTCCTCAGTCACCTTAGCACAGAAGAAATCTTCATTCACCATACCCATCCAAAGCTTAACTTCAGGGCTGAAGGCTGAAGCACTCACCGAGGCCTTCCTTCTGCAGGCTTCGGGAGCAGTTCCTTGACTGAACTGAGCTGGAAAAAATATGCAAGTAAGCATTTAACTCTCAGCTGTGTTTTGGGGAAAATATCTTGGAATATCTGCACCAGAACTGGCTGGGCCAAACTGAAGAATGCCCACACTATATCCTGAAACTTCTGAGAAGAAAATACAGGCCTCTGAGTACTTTGCCAAATCACTAGTGGCTGTGCTTGTGGAGGACATGTTTATACAAGAGATTATAAAAAGTGCACAATATTGTCTGAAAGAAATAAGCCCTCAAGGGTGCAGCTCTGGTTACAGGAGAGAACCTAAAAAAGAATTGTAGTTTGCAGCACGTATCCTTAATTTTATGCTGTACCTTTGAATATATTGAGGTTTTGGAAGTTCCTCATTCTTACATGAAAATATATTCAAAACTTACTCTCCTTAAGATATTTATTTTTCTTTCCAATGCTGAGCAGAAAAAAAAAAAAAAAAGAAACCAAAAACACCAAAGGAAAAGAACATGAAATACATTCATGTCTAAACCAGAATCCTCACAGTGAAGGCAAATTGGGGACACTCCAAACAATGTCAAGTATTAAGCGAAGAGGGTTTCCCCCCCTATTGTTTTAAGGTCTTTTTTTTTTTTTTTTTCCCCTCACAATAGGAAACTAACTCTTACAGCCAACCTCACAGGATTTCAGGCTTAAACAGCACACTCCAAGCACCTCAGCAGCACTGAATGAAAACGAGCACACCCCTTACAGGTACAGAAAGTAACACCACTCCTTCAGAGAGCATGTAAGCCATACATTATGAACCTATATTCAAAAGCATGTGTTCTGTATGGAGAGGGAGGACGTATAGGAAGTAAACGCACTTTCAGGGCAGTGTTAACACAACCCTCTTCTCTGCTGTTCCCTTCTCCTGGCATCAGGGTGGATGTAATTCTTCTCATGCATTATTGATAGGCCCAAAAGCCTGCCAAGCTAGCCTGCTTTTTTTGTGACAGACAAAGGAGGGTACACGGATGGCACCTCTCACTGCTCGGGGCTCTGCTTTCATTAAGAACATTTTCTGCCTGTTCTCCAAGGGCACCCTCTGTCAGAGACTGCCACGCAATAAAAAAAAATATGGCTTTGAAGTCCAGTGAATAGAAACAAAATGAATTAGCGTTCAGGTGTTCGTGCAACCTGATTACAAAGGCCCAATTCAGTGGCGTCCTTCACACCTTTTCACTTGTCCCTGCATAATCTCGACACATCTTTTAGGCTCTCTGCCTTTCTAGTCCCCCTCCTTCCTACTCCCCCCATCCCTTTATTTCCTAATGCTTGCAGGTCCTCCAGGAAGACACAAGCACTTACAGTTGTTGAGTGATTAAATATTTATAATCAGGGCAATGAGTGAGGTGTTGAATAATAAATGCTAAGGTTGAGGCAGCCTTAGATAATTTCTGCAGATTTCTTCATCCACAGCCTCTTTGATTCCAAGGCAAAATCCTTTTAATTAACAAAAACTTTTTTTTTTTATTTCTTTCCTTCTTCTTCTTCCTCTTCTTTTTTTAGTAGCTGTGACAAGCAATAGTCCTTTATCACTGTTTTCCTCATGAAACTTAACCCTGACACAGTGCTAGAGCTGTCTTTAAAACCTTAGATAGAAATGCATAATATTTACATTGGTTGTTGCTGCTCACATTTGGGTTTGGTTTTTATATATATAAACCGTATATATAAATACATGTATTTACACACATTCACTCAAACTCTTCTACATCAACTAGTATTTAGTCAAGAAATGAAAGGCTGTAATAAACGGTCAGTCAGCTATCAGGGACAGTTATAGCATGTTGTGATGGGATGATAAGTGACTTGTATAAAGCTTCTTTATGGAGCTGTAATTGTAGATAACACCACATTTTACAGAACAGACAGAACAGCTAGATTATCCATAGGCTTCTCTTGACCTGAACTAGCAATGAATTTAGTCTTTAATATCTCTCTTTGCCCTCCTTAATCTTCCTAACCAATGGCATTGGAGCTACTCTTTTTAAAAAAAAAAAAAAAAAAGTTCTGGCTTCTTGAGTCATTTGATAATTTCAGTTTGAAGGAAGGAGAGTTCTTCTTTAAGAAATATTTCAGATGCTAGTGGTATGGACAAAAAAACCTGTGAAAGTGATGTCTCATGAGATCAGAAATCCTGCAGCAAGAAAGAAACATTTTCCTTCCCCTCTCTCCTTCCAGTTACATTCACTCTCATGACTGTGCAGGAGGCTGATTTGTCATTTCTGAATACTGGATTTGGCTGAGGACTGCTGGTATAACACAGACAAAGTAAAATACAAGGCAACATCTCCTGTGAACCAGGGTTTGGAAAGACCAGTGTGAAATGACGAAAAGTAGGAAAAATACATTCAGCAACAGGATTTGGAGAAATAGTAAAAAGACATCTGACAGTTAGGAGCTTTGAAGCATTTCAGTGTCAGAGATTACTTAACCTGGAGCATAAAACTTACTGAGAAGCATTAGAAACCCCATGGTCTGTCTCCAATCATGTCACTCTGATGGCTATATATCACTAACTCTTCTCAAAATGGATGTTACCGTATTTCTCCATGTGACAACAGTTTTGAAGATTGTTAAATAAATATTCTACAATATTTTGAGAAATTCAAACCAGAAAGGAACTAGAAAGCATTCAAAATACAAAGTAATGTAAAGGTTTGTCTCTGATGCTCCTTCCCGCTCACACTTTTCCCCTGCTCCAGGGCAGGCTTTTTTCTATGGGCCACAGGTCCTTCAGAAAATATCCACCTGTTCTGTCATGGTCCTCCTCATGGTCTGCAGCGTGGATATCTGCTCCACCACGGAGCATCTCATCCTTATCCTTATCCTCCTCCCCTTCCTCCTCCTGACCTTTGTGTTCCCCTCTGCTGCTTCTCACTCCTTTTGTTCCCTGCTATTCCTTCCTCTGTGCAGTGTTTGCTGCCCTTCCTTGAATACGCTTCTTTCCCAGAGGCACCACCAGCTTGGCTGATGGAGTCAGCTGTGTCCTGTGGTGGGGCTGATGGAGGCAGCTGGAACCAGCTGACCCCTGCGTGGGGCAGCCCTGGCCTTTTCTCACAGAGGCCACTTTGCAGCCCCCACTGCCAGTGCCTGTGCACAGACACCCAAACCAAGCTAAATATTTTAGCAATAAACTACATTTTCAGAAACCTGTAATCTAATGTGCTGTAGTTGGACGCTGATGATGAATATTTCTACTGATACATTCTGTTGTTTGACTCTTCAGATATAAATACAGATCAAGAGAAATTAAGTTGTCCACTTAAGCTTAGTTGTTGAAATACAAAAGGGAATAAGGGTTGAGTTTAAATCAAAACATCATCACACCCGTGATTTGCTCTAATGTAAACCATACAGCTGTTCTGGTCATATTATCTCATATTATCATATTACCTATCATTATATCAGGTAATTTTAAATAGTGTGACATCCGAAAGAAAGCAGGAGTTGGGACTGCTATTTCAAGAAGGAAATATCCCAGCAGACTAAATAGTCACCAGGGATGAAAATATTTGCTCAATTTACATGTACAGCTCTAAACACAGGTACAATGCAAAAACAGGAGCAGCAAGCTGAGCTTTCTGGAGGTTTTCTTGTTCTTGTTGCTGAACACTGTTTATGCTGTAATCTTACCCTTCTACCCAGCTTCACTTTGCATGGCTGTTTCATCCTCCCGTTGTACCTCACCCAGCTTCAAGACCTCAGTCCTTACCAAATCCATATAAGCGTTTACTCATGCGCATAGACCCATTCATAACCAGAAAGGTGAGGAGGAAAAGAAGGGATCCTGTATGAAGAAGTTTGCAGGAACTGAGTCAGGTTGTAAACTCTTCAGAGCAGCATTCATCTTGGTAGCAATCTTTATGGCTTCTATCCTTGTCATATGTTAATCCTAGATGTCACAAAACTGATGTATTCAAACTAATTTGTTTCCTCACACCTTTTTGGTATTTGTAGAGGGGAAAAAAAAAAATCCCTGAGTCAATTCCTTTAAGTTAATTCAAGCCTATGACCTTTGTTTTCTCAGAGTCTTCTATTCCCTTTTCATAGTTTTTTCTATTTCTAGAACTGGGCACTTTACTTGGGACTCTGGGTCAACTTCTAGCTGTACAATGCTGCAAACCCACCAGTTTCAGGACAGTAGCTTGTAATTTTCACTGATAGATAGAGATCAAAGGTGAGTACTACAGAAGAAACTCCCAGTTACACTTCAGACCTTGACACCACCTGTCTATATCTTGGTATATATAAGACATTACAGATTTAAGGCTGTGTTACACTGACAGAAAGATGGAATGAGGCCTCAAGGTGTGCAAGATTTACTCCCTCCTCAAAACATCGTCTTATGCCCCAAGTGACCTATTACTCTCACAGTGGAGTCCAGTTTTGAAACAGATAAAATGCTTATTAGGAATTTTTCTCCTGAAGAAGACCATTCGGGCTGTATATGCTGGATAGCACCCTTTGTGCAGAGTAATGTGAACAATTTCATACGGGTGTTTAGGCTTGAAAGGAGACAGTAAAGAACAGATAGAACTTGTAACTAGGAAGAATCTTAGTTCTTTGCCTTGTTCAGCCACTGGTTTAATAGGAAAACTGATAAACAACTTATTCCCTCTGCACTACACTTACAACTTTCTGAAGTGGGAGGTGCCACTTCACATGTGTTTGTACATCTTTTACCAGCAAGGGTCAGATCTCACTTAGGGCCTCCTGGTGACATTATAATCCATAATCGTAACAATAACAACAGCAATAATACTTTTGTATTATTTTTTTGTTTGTTGTTTGTTATTTTTATTATTATTAAATACAACATGAAAAAGGTATCCAGAACTCGGCTGTAAACATCTCAAAGTCAAGAGCAAACCCCAGATTTATTAAGAAATCTCACTTTATGAAGAGAAAATGAATCCAAGTGCATAATTAAGATATGTCAGTGTCTCCGTGCAAAATCTACATAAATATCTGACTCCTAATAGTATTAATTCATTTAATACTTCATGGTCCTCAGTTTCCCTCTGTCAGGCTCATCTTTGCATAAGCTTCCAGGCATCCTGAAATGGTACATTATAGAGGTAGCACCAGCATGCATGCCACAGCTACAGCAATGGATGGTAAAAAGTTATTTACAATTGCCTCCTAATTTTGTTTCTTCTCCCCACCAATGGGTAATTGCTAAGCCACCAACAGCTAAATAGATTTATCACCAGATGCCAAAGCTGCTGATAAGTTTTGGGCATGTCTTTCCCAGTAGGGGCCACTACAGAGCATTAAATAGGAAGACAGGAAAGAGAAAATGAGTACAGTATAACAGAAGGAACCAGGTAAATATGAAAAATGCTTCACTGGAAGATTAATCCTTCCTGTAGTCCACCGTTAAAGTAATAAAAGGTTTATGATTCATTTCTTACATTATAATGGAGGAGGCAATTAGTAATTACTGGATTTATAGTATTTGTTGTGTTAACTCAGCCAATAAAATACACAGCAAAACTGTTTTTCTGAAGCACATTCATTGCAAAGTAATGGTCTTGAAGCATTAAAAATGCAATCTAGTGCACTGCATTTCATGTGTTATTACAGAAAGAAGAATGGTTCTTCAATGTACACTGAGGTATTAAGAAATCAAATATTTTCTTCATTTTTTCTATGCACTTTTTTTTCCCAAAGAAAGGTTAAACAATCTAACTTTAGTAATAAGATTTAGCACAAAACCCCACAGCTGCTTAATGTCTATTGTTAAAAAAACTAAGCACATTTTCTCAATCAAACTAACACATCTTTCCCCTTAATGTGCAATCAGGTTTGGGTCTTTTCTTGGCATGGGGGAATGGACAGACTCAAATGAATATCACTGGCTGTTGTCATTTCCTTCTTATCTGCCCTGAAAACACTTTTCACTTCCACTGAAGTGCTTCTTTAAATTTTATTTGCTTCAGGAGTATTTTTCTCCTGCTGTGAATCAGAATTCCATTATTATACATTGTTCAATTGCAAGTAAAGGTTTACATTCTGGCACTGCTACAAAGTGAATTTTATATTAAAACTACTTTTAATATATAGCAAAAATTTTAACCTGAATTAACAAAAAATGAAAGTATTATTTCTGTTACATTCTTGTATCTCACCTACATGTGCCTTGGAGCTGAAGAGCTAGGAAAGTAATTGATTTACAATGTATCCGTGTTCAGTTATTGGGCTTCTGTCCATGAGCTAAATTAAACATGTAGAATAGTACAAAACACATTACTTTCCATCCAAAAAACCTCAATCATCTTTCTCTTTAGCAAAAGGAAAATATATGATAAACACCACTCATTTAGTGGGACCCTACAGCCAGGGAGGGGAAAATGGAAAGGAAAGAGGAAAGCAAGCAGTGAAGTCTGAGGAAATCTCTGTGATTTAAGCTAGCCATTTTTTTAAATCATGACTATAGGCATAACCCACATGAAATTTAGGGCTGCCTGTTCCCCTGCTAAAACATTCTCCTATACATTTCCTAAATTCTTCATTTGCAAAAAATAAGATAGACTTTCCCTCCACTGAGAGAAATAGCCACATAATCCTTGATCATCAAGGCAGGAACAGACCTGTAATACAATTTCCTTCTAGAAGTTCCTGAAACTGAATTCAGAGTTAAACCACCACGTGCAGCATTCCTCAGGGGTTCATTGAAAACCTTCTCCCCATCTAAGTATGTAACTCTGTTAAACCAAAATGGAAAGGAGTCAATCTTGTCAACTGTTTCCAGTCAAAAAGGTTTTTGACAGGGCAGAATTATTATTCTCAGAAATAAATTTCTGCTATGGAATTAAGTTCACTAGAGTAAATGCTGTTGAAAAATTCAAAATGGTCAAAATTATTGAAGTAAACTCTCTTTATCCACCTGAACATTTTTCTGACCCTATTATCTTCAGATTCTGATTGTTAATATTGATTTTCAGTTTCTATATAAAAAAAAACCCTTTAATCTGAATTTTTGGGGAAAGACAATAAAAGCTTACATCATCCAACATCAGCGACAGATTTACTGCAAATGCATTATTTGTTATATTGGAAAAAAACCTAATGGAGCTAACACGCAAGAAGCCCAAACAATAATAAGTCATATAGCATACTCTTTATCACTGTTTCCTTAATATGGTTTCAAACCTGAAGAAGTGTCTGTGTGCCTTAAAGCTTGTTGGTTTTTTTACTAACCATATCAGTTCATCTAATGAAAGATAATGACTCTACAAACCTTCTCTTTAAAAACATTTCACACAGTCTAGCTAGAGACAGAGGGGGAAAAATTAAGTTCACATGCCTTGCTTGTGAAGTCCCATTGAAAGGACGATGAATTTGTCTGGATGCAATATGTAATAAACAACCCTGTGAAAAAAAAAGGCAGAAGCTTGCACAGCATCTGCTTTGCAAACTTAAATAACTTGGCCATTTAAGTTGTTTTGTTAGGTCTATTGCATATGGCGAAATGGTCCAACTGATGCACTCAGTAGCATCAGTATTTCATTTTTAAAAACTAATCTGTTCTCTTCACTCTCCCTCCCCATGTTGATGGAGGATCAGTTTAATATCTGGATTGCTGGCAGTGCACTTGAGTGCTGGTGAGTCAGCTAGATGGGAATGCTCCCTCTGAGTCAGTGCGGAGCCAGCCTCCCAGCATGGTGCTTGGGGACACTGGTGCTTGAGCTGCAATCATTTAGATCAGAGAAAACCAAAGCCCTGAACAGTTGCGGTCACTTGAGATCAGATGGAAAAAACAGAGATATTACACCAATATCCTCAGCAAACTCAAAAGAAGACAGTAATTGCACTAGGCCAGATCTGCTCAAACTCTGCCAAGAAGCTTGATGAGATAAAGATAGTCTTCTTTGTTTTCTGTCATTAAAGAGTCAAGCTTGCTTTTTTTTTTTTTTTTGAAGGAAACTGTGTAAAAGTTGCTATATTCCACACAAGACGTGGTTGCATTTCAGTGCTACAGAAAGCAATTCTGGTACATATAAGCTGTAGGCTTCCACATGACAAGGAATAAATCAGTCCTAGCTGTGCTTTTGCATTGATTTCAATGAAGTTTAGAGCAGTCCCAGAGTTTTTAAAACATCTCTAAATCATCTAGGAGAAAATAAAAGAAATTTAATCACAAATGAATTCTTCTTTCAGAAGAAAAACTACACTACCAATTCTTCCCCTGGTCTGCAAGCACTTTGCCACAGGGACCAGCTTTTTATTTTGTGTTCACCCAGTACATAGCACAGTCAGTTCCTCTGGGTTGTTGAATGATCCATCTCAACAAAGCTATAACAGCAACGATAACCGTGATGACAATGATGTCCACGATAATAAATTCAACACTTTCCAGTAAATAACACATATAATTATTACACTCCATTTCTGTTTATTATTCAAGTATTTTTAGTTTTTCTTAGCAAAAGTTCATGTCACTGACAATACAGCCAATGAAATACACAAAAATGAACATCTGCAAAATTTCCAGCCAAAAAGAAAGCTCTGATTCTTGTTTTAAGAAAGGGACAGAGAAGGAAGATTTTTCTCTTTTTCATTCTAAAATACTCCACCTCTTGTTGTAACCACCATCCCCCTCATTCACATAGTTCCATAGTTAGTTGGCAATTTACTAGGGATTCATCATGTGAGCAGAAAATCATCTGACAAACAAAATCAATTCAGTGAAAGGGACAATAACACTAAAATTTCAAAGCAATTCAGGGTGCACAGGCCAGGGAAAAGAGATTATGGTATTCAAAGTAAAACAAATAAACATGTATTTTAGCACTGTATCAAAATGAAAAAGCATGTTTCCCGATGTGTGATGCTCAAATGCAACTCTCCACAAAGTATGTGTTGAGATTCTGACCTGAGAACTCATGTGGCAGGATAGAACCCAATGCAAAATTAAAAGGAATGAGTTCTCCACCCACCAACTTCAGCAGTGCTGCTAGGCACTGTAATAATTAATTGAGCCTTGATATTTCATCAGCCTTTGATTACAGAGCAGAGCTGAGTGGAACATTTCACACAGAAAGTGAGACAATGTTGCAATGAAGTCAGGAAAAAATATCACATTTCACGAGCATAGTTTTGTGAACTTTGGCATTTGATTTCATTTAGCAGAATGAAGAATCTCACCAGAGTAGAAAAGGGGAGCACACTAGACTGAGAGGGACAGACAAGGGTCAAGCAGCATGTTGTTCTCTAAATGTTTCACATGTTTATTAGTTAATATTTGAAGATATGGGAGCAGATTCTCAGTTCGACCAAAGTTTTGATGCCTGCAGAGGAAAGACACCTCTTAGGGACACAATCAGCACTCCCAGCCATTGTGACTAGACTCAGGACACTGAGTCCTAGCCCAGAGCAGTATGAAGACAGCTCCAAATCCCTCAGGTTGGTCAAGGCCCCTAACGAAATGTTGGACAGCTGAGCATAGGTGGAGCAGACACTGAAATATAGCCTTTGACACCCAGTGACATGTTTTGGAGTGAAAGTCTTGCCCAAGGACAGCTGTGTCTGGCTGTGCTGCCAAGCTCTTTCCCTGCTATGGGTGTTTATGTGGCAGCTCAGAAGCCAGTGGAGGGCTGGTTTATAAAATGAGCTGAGAAATGGCAGTGTTTGTTTTTGCGACTGCCAATATTCACCTCAGGATTGCTCGAGTCCCTCAGCATCAAGTGGCTTTCCAGGAGCAAACCCTTTCTTGGCTGAAGAGTTTGCCATTGCTTTTAGCATAAGACTTAAAAAGTTTTGGAGGGGGTTGTGAAGAAAGTGTTTGTATAGACGTTCAATTTAGGGAAGTTCATCATCCCTCAACAGTATGATCCTGGGGAGAGTGGAATCTGTTTAAGTATTGAGGGAGAAAAAAAATCAAACATGTTTTAACTATTTTTCATTGTACAAATTCTGCATGTACTTACAGGGTGAAATGTATTACCCTCATGTAGCAAACTTTTTATTCAACAACATGATGTAAACAGCTAATTTTGTCCTTTTTGATAGGACTAAGAGTGCTTTGGATGGGGGGGGGGGGAGGAGGGGGGCAGGAAATACTGGGATGTGTAAAATGTAGGAGAGGAAATGTAAGAAGGGAGAAATCAGAACATGACACAATATAAGGCTACAGAAAGAGCAGCTGATAAAAAAAAAGATAAGCATTAAAGAGGAAATTAAAAGACAACAAGTTATCCACTTGGAATTGATCAAGAAAGAAGAGCATGTATGCCTGTAGTAACATCTCCATCTCTCATTGGCAGTTCCTCCAAGATCCAGGGTGTTCCCTGAATCCTGGCTGACATCCAGCTTGGGTAATTATATTCTACTTACATAAAATTCCCCTTGCAGTTTCAATTGGACACCACTTTGCATCCCAAACTGTTCTGCAGTGTGGTTATGCCTGCTGCACAGCAGAGATGGCTGCATTTCAGCAGGGAGCAAAGTTATCTTTTTATATAGTTCATATGCTATGTTATAAAGCACCTGGGACCCTTCCGCATCAAATATGCTATACACATTATGTTATCAGTAATATTCAAGTTATTAGGAGAAATAGTATACAGACATCATTTATCTACTGAGACAATAAATTCTGTGTTAAGTAGGGTCTAAGCTAAATCACAGTGCCATAGTAGTGCTCAGATGGAATTGAATGGCACAGTTATAAAAATAATTGAACAAGCCAGTGTGGCTACAGCTGGGAAAAGTAAATCAAAGGCCTAGATCCTCAGCTTAAGTAATGCAGATTCACAGAAGCTCAGCTATTTACACCAGTGGGAAATCTGCCTCAAAAAACAGGCTGGCAAAGAGAGATTGACCATCCTTCCCAAAGTTTCAATGCTTTCCCACCCAGCAGGAAGAAGCAAGCAAGTGCTGATGAACTGTGTTTTAGCAGTAGTTGAAAGCTCAGGGGAGGTTCTGAGGCCAAAAATTGAGAAAGGGGAAAAATGTGTGCACATGCACACACACAAGTTCAAGTGAAAGAGCAAACATAGACTCAGAATGTAACTAGAGTTGCAGAAATTATTCACAGCAGTCAGCAGCTGCAGGTGAAGGAGCCAGAAGAGGACAATTGTGCTGTTGCCCAGTAGCTTGAAAAGAAACCTGACTTTGTTTTTTTTGGTGTGGGTTTGATTTTTTTATATATATGTTTAGATCAAAAGGGCATCAAGTAATACAATCCATGTGTTTACACAAAGAACAGTATTAGTATGGGGCTGCATGGAAGCCACATGGGAATATCTGCTAAATGAGACTATGCTGAAAACAGCCATTCAGCAGTCTTGCAAAACCCATTGTATGGAGAAGAGTTGACCACCGTGTTAATTCACTTCAACTAAGTGAAAGCTACTGAGTGACTGAACACAGCAGCTTGTGAGGTAGAGACAAGTTTGCTATACTGGTCTAACCTGTTACTTTTACAATCACTTCCATAGCCAGAGTTAGGAGTGGTGCATGATAGATTCCACAATGAAGAGTGTTGTAGAAAAACATAATCAATTAATGTGAAGGCAATGTAGAGAAAGCTGAATGTTCAGCTTCCAGACTTTCAGAGAAGTATATTTCAAATACAGAAAAATGGTTTAAGTTAAGTTTTGGTAAATTGTTGTTTTCTTGATCATGCTTTTGACTTACTGAACAGCCATTGGCATTTTGTTTACTACTTCTTACTGTAAAACGTAACATGAAAAGAACTGTGTAATGAGAGAAAGACATTTTCTAGTGCATGATTTTTCTGCTGAAGAAAGCTTGTTTGGACCTGCAAAGAGCACTTATGAGAGGAGGACCCAAATAATCTTTCATCCTTAGTGAAGTTTCACAGATAAGGAATTGTTTGGGCTCTGTGGAATCCATGATTATAGACACTGTTTCAAAAACCTTGTCAAGGTGGAAGGAAAAGCTCTAATGTATGACAGTATTTGGCATTTTCTAAAGAGGAAGGAAAGTCAGTTGAGAAGGTGAAGAGTTTAGCTTCTACTGTTTTCAGATTGACCATCTGGTGCTGGTGCAAACTTCAGAAGATAGCAAGAATATAAACAAGTCAGCTGAAATAGATTCAAACAGCTAACATCAGAGTGGGTAGAACACACTGGATACAGTCAAGAGTGATAGATTGAAATGGGAAATACTGCTGGATAGCATGATTTCTTTCAAAATAAGAGGAACTTTTAAAGTACAACAGCTGTAGTTATTCCATATTGGGGGGGGGGGGGGGGGGGGGGAGTGTCTTTTTAAGAAACAACTAAAGATAATTGGGAATAAAACTTTTTAAAATGGGTCAGGGTATGTTTTTATTATTGTTTTGCACACACTGTGAAGTATTTTGTTGAATTACAGAACTACATATCTGAAAATCTTACTGAAGCACCAGAGACAAGACTTAATTCTTTATTGCGGGTCTGCTAATGCTCTTCAGAATTAAGCTAAATTACTGTGTCTTTGAAGCCTCATATTTTTGACAAATGTCTAAGACTTTTTGATCTTTACCATGTATTTCATGCTGGTCCACAAGTGAACTTTGCAAAAAAATAAGCTTTTGATTTTGTGCCTTGCATTTAGTCAACTGGATTCTTGTGAGCTTTGGTTTAGCAACTTTAAGCCTCTGCTTCACAGAGGCTAATTAAATTAAATCAACTGAGTGAAAAGGCAGCCTCTCAGGTCTGCAGCAGAGCAAGAGCAAATCCCAGAGGGATGAAGAAGGGTAACACAGCAGCATGCAAGCTTTTCCCCTTCCCCCTTCTTCTTGTGGAAGCTGTCCTAGGCACTGTCCAGGAGGCTGTTAGCTGAAACTAGCGTCTCCTGTCAACTAACACTGGGTACATGAAAATGAGCCAAAAAGACAGCAGAAGGAGAATGGAAGTGCCAATGTCCTCAGTATTTTGGCACCAAGTGGAAATAAAATCTCCTCTATCTACCTTACTAATTTGTTTGATTAAGGGGATGTGACTTTTTCCCATACATTTGTGACTGGTGAGAAAGCTGTTTGGAGATGGCTTTTGAATCATGTGCACCACTGATTGCAGCTCACAGTCTGTGGGCAGAAACTGCTGTATTATCTCCTGATTAATAGAATGGCCTCACTATAGGAAAGCCTGCAAAGGTGGGAAAGCTTGCGGTAATTTCTACTCGTATGTGCCACAAGGTTGCAATCAGCAGACCTAATTTGAGATCATAGTAGTCATCATGTCAGGTACAGGTGGAAGTTTAAAAATCTCTTTCACAGGACTATTTTTTCGTACTGCAATACAAGCCCACCCAGATATGGAACTGGAAATTATTTTGCTGTATTGCATAAACATGGCAGTAACCTTTCCTTTCTGAATGTGATGTGATCTTGGGCTAGGTGACTGAAAACCTGGATGTACTGAGTTCGAAGAAGGGGATAGGTCTGCAGGGAGAAGTAATACATGTTATTAAACTGGTTAATAACATGGGGGGGAGGGGAGAAAAATTAAATGCTTTCAAGAACACAACCTCTTCTCCAGAAATAAATTTCATGTCCTTATGTTCCTTAAACTCAACAGGAGTTTTACCATTGGCTCATTCATCTCTCATATTTAAATTGCAAATAGAGAGGATGTAAGATTCATCCTAAAGGAAGGGAAATTGCCTACCATTAAAGAAATGATGGGGTTGTTCTAAATAAAGCCTGGAGTGCTGGAGCATCTTGACCCAAAGTGGGTGTAGAGTTCAGAGGAGGCAAGTCACAACACTTTTGTGCATTGGTTTACACACCTGTTAAACGGGTCTAACAGTCAACTTCAGGGAAACAGGGAGGATTAATTAATGTATCTGATGTTCTCTGAGATTCCAGAGAAGAGAAAGAATACAGTGCAAAGTACTATTCTGATTTTCGTCATTTTGGTGATCCATCATCCTGCAGCACTGTGGGGACAGGAACTACTGTCTGATTCAGCAGGCAAACACATGCAAAAGCCGTTGAGATTTGCCTTTGTTGTGGGCTGTCAAATGTGTTTTTATTTTTATTTAATTATCGGCCTTTATTGGGAGTGAGTTCCGATTCTGAGTGCTTTCATGGGACATCAGATGATGAGGTGGTACCAAGGGAAGTGCTGCAAAGTAGGTCAGGTACCACAAATGTAACCAGACAAGTCACTCAGGGGAAGATCAGCTGTTTCAAATAAATCAGAGACTACAGTCTGGAAGACAACGATTAAAGCTTAGAAGCCTTTACTGAAGCCACAGTGTGATAGGCCTGGATCACTACAGCAGTCAGGCAAAACTGTGCTATTGTCGTTTTCCAGCCATCATGCTAAAATCCTGATTCTGCCAACTTTAGTCACATTGAGAATTATACCTTGCTTGGTGAGGACACCCATTTGCTGTGTTCACACATCATAATTGAGATCCGAGCCTAGAGTAAATAGAGGTATATGAAAGACTTCAGTACTGTCTATGTTGGATAAACTTTGCTTAGGCATTTCAATTTTTATCCAAATTGAGCCCATTCATTGAATATTTTGAGGTTCTCACACAGGTGGGACTTAAAATCTTGTCAACTGCCTTAAGTAACGAAATCCATGCTTGTAGTTAGATATCCTCAGTATTTGTTGAATTTGAACTATCTTCCCTCACTCATAAAGGGAAAATAGATATGGAAGAGATACTGAGATATATATTTAGCTTGACTAAAATGGGGAAGTTTATAAAGTCTACCTCATACACACCTGTTCGCATCTGCCTAATTTCGCATTCAGGTATAATAATAACTTCCCAATCCAGCTTCTTCAAATTATGTAAGCATTGTCCATCTTAGCTACACATTTTCTTAAAAGTGCAAAACATTTTATATTACATTGGTCTGAAAAGGACTAAATTTCATGAATTTCCTTACCTTACTGCTGATCTTACCCTTGCTTCATTTTACTTGAGCTTTAAGGTTGCTTTTATAATGTGTTTTCGTTGCCCTGGAATGGGAAATCAGAGAAGAATCTAAGTCTGGTTTTGGGGGGATTGTTTTTTTGTTGTTTTTTTTTTTTCCTCAGCACGCACTTTGATTGAGACATCAAACTGGTCCTGATGCCGGCTTTTGACAAAACGAATTCTATCAGCAGTGCCCTAGTGTACCACACAATCCTGCAATGCTTTCCCCTCGCCATCCTGTGCTGTTACATGTTCTTGGGCAGGCAAGCCTTGCAAGAATGTTGTTACACAGCTCTTGTTTAGTGTTTAGATCTTTAATATTTAGATCTTTAAAGCATTTTGTGTCTACGCCTAACAGGCTTTGTGCCAGTTCAACAATGTAGTCGAGTCAGTAACTTGGAGCCTATTCCTTGATAGTGGGTCCAGCAGTCTGCTCTGGGTATGGATCTTATGATTCCTGCAGCCTGCATGCCTCTTTGCCAAACAATGATATAATCAATAAGCTGCCAGCTCTTGGATCAAAGATGCATCCAAGATATTTTAGGTTTATCCAATTACTGAATAATTGTGTTTGCAATAACCAGCTCATGTTCAGCACATTTGGTTATTAGAAGAAAGATGATTGCTGCTGACTCTCAGTTGCAGTACAGCCAGCAAAGCTCCACTTTGTGTATGTCTCCACTAAACTTTAAAAAGTTACCTCTGAGTAACTGTTTTCCTATTTGTGGTGTCACTATAATGACATCCAGCAACCCATTCCTTAGCAGCTTATTCATATTGCTGTCCTCCAGTGGGGTTAGCGTATAGGCATTAAAGACATTGGCAGAATGCCTCCAATTTCCTCTCCTCTCCCCCCTTACACAACTATAGAGCACTCAATGATAGTCCCTAAATTCACAACCAACTCTTGAAGCCACCCAGTGAGCCAGGAGGATGTGGAGCTATCCTGAAGCACTGGTGGGCACTGCTGTGCTCCTGGAGTCTCCTCTACCTCCAGCGGCTAGCAAATCAGTATACCTCCACCTGGCAGGTAAGGGTTATCTTTCTTATAGAAACTTGTGTTTTTCAATGTTTTTCACTCTGTAGATCAAGAAATAACCTATAAACACTGTGGGAAGCTAAGACTGTAAGAATTCTAGCTGTGCTAGGACAGTCCTGCTTCAGGCATTTCTTTGAATACAAGTGTAATAACTGCTCAAACAGCATAAAAATGTTAATATATTTTCATGGTCATTCTTTTTGCACATTTTGCACTTCCAAGGATATACCAGGTTGCAACAATTTTATAGAATGATTAAGTCCCATGCTGGTGGGAGAAGAAGTGATTTTCAGCCCTATAAATTCAATAAGATTTGGGTCTCCTTTGAGAAATTCTAGCAAAATTTTCTTTAGAAGTCATGTTTAAAATAGTTTGTTCCACTTGTGCACTTGGTAGGTAAGCATAAATAAGTTGCAAATAGAGCTGCATGGATTGATATTTTTTTAAAATGTTTTTGCAACTCTTTATTTCCCTGGAAGAATTTTAGTCTTGAAATTTGAGGGAAAAAACTAAAAAAAACCCCAGTGAATAGGCCGGATCAACAACCAAGCCCATTTACATGCTGCAGAGCAATGTATATTCAAGATGAAAGGGTGTTAAGAGCAGAAGCAGATATCCCTGGATCAACAAGTGAGTTCTAGTCTGTATGCTGAGGTATGGTCCTTTCTATAACATGAGTTTATCAAAGGGTGAACACTGAGTATATCACAGGTGTAAAGTATTCCGGTAGCATTCATCAAGGTTCAAAGAAGAGCCAGATACCTGTCAGTCAATAGCCAAAGAGAACCACAAACCCTCTTTCCTGGAAACAGATAAGGTATTGGTTGGGATTAGAAGCTCGGTATGCAGAAGCAAATAAAGGAAGAGATTTTTTTTATTATTATTATTTTTTTAAAAAGGCAGTCTAAACCAAGTGGTAACATCACGTTTAATTTTTTTCTTACTGACAACTTTAAAAATCACTTAAAATCCACATAAAAGTACAGTATGTGGGATTCAAATAAACACAAATGGCTTACTAATGCACTAGCGTGTGTGTAATTATTTTAAAATCTGGTTGCACAACAATGAACTCTGCTTTTCATCTTAATCTTATGGAGGAGAAGAGATTTCTGTGGTCTTGGTAAAATGCAATCCACGCCAGGCTTGGACTAGTCTGGCCACCCAGGTTTGCCTTTTCATATATCAGATAGATGTGTTTTGACAAGTTATATTAAGTACAAAGCAGGCCACCAGAGCAGCATGTGGAGTTGATATAGACAGAGACAGAAAGGCAAATAACAGTATGAGCACACTTTTGCAGGCAATATTTGCCATAACTGAGTACCTCCCATACATCATATTACCACATTTCATGGAAAAAAAAAATGCAAGAAATGGGGCTTAAAAACTTTTGAAAGGCAGTATTTTATGCAGGATTTACACCTTTTACATCTTCCTTATCTAAGTCAGGTTTGTTGTGTTTTGTTTTTTTAAAAAACCTGAATTGTTAACCTTGGCATACCTTTCATTTTACACTGGTTTGATTCAGGGGAATGCTGGAACTTCCACTGCCACCCCATCCTTCCCCTTCTATTAATATCAGTGTGTGCTTAATTTAGTCATTCCTGTGAAAACTAGTGCAGAAACTTCATAAGGGGAAAAAAATGCTGGCACATGCACACCTGAACTGATTGCCCTTTTCTTTCACAACCATCTTGAGCACATCACCGTCATACTCCAGAGCACTCCTAAACAAGTTTTGGCAAAAGCAAAAACAAACACTAATTTACAACATCTTTGGATGCACTTCCAAAATGCAAAACTAATTAATCAGTAGTCTCCGAGAGACTCAGCTAAATGTGGCTGCCTCTTTGACACTGATCTCTGCTTTGATGTGAATATAGAAAGCATGTGAGCAACCCCCCTAAAAGAGGTAATGGGTTTCAATTATTTATTTGTTTGGAAGACGGGGGAGTAGAAGGTTAGCAATAAGTACATAGCTAATCCTGCTTAGACCCTCCCAACAGCGAAGGTGTTTAACTCCCTGCTTTCCTATGCTGTTTCCGTAAAGGATGGCTTTCCTAGGCTGTCATTGTGCCAAGTTCTTTACACAAAGCAGAATATACTTAAAGGACATGTATACTGTCAAGCCTCACATAAAGACTTATTTTTAATTATTCATTATCAACACTAGAGAGCTGCTAGCTCAACGTATAGGCCTTTTCCCTTGCTGTATTTAACTGTCATTGGTTTTCAAGTCAAGAGTGTGTATTCTAAGTGTTAGCTAGTCATTAGCATCATATTCTCCAGACACAATATAATCATCCTAATAATTGATTGTAGTGAAGGTAGTCACTTGTATCCCACACGATTCTCAGCCATGAACTTTGTCCTCTGCAGTTTATTATGCACAGAGAAACATCTTGATGTTATAATCTATCTTCCTCACAAATTTACATCAAAGGGCAACAAGCTATATATTGCTCCTTCAAAACATACCACTTGTATGATGCTGTAAAAGCACCTGCTTTTCCTGAAAAGCATATTATCAGTAAATGTGAAATTAAAAAAAAAACCAACAAACAAACAAACCACGAAATGAAAGCCTTCCTCATAGAGACTGTGCATGTATACATAGAGAAAGAACACATAGGATTTTTCTTCGGAAATAAAACCTGTTAAATTATAGTGGAAAGCCTTTTGTGTCACAAACAAAAGGAATATATTGATAGCAGGCTGACTAAGAGAAGCTGCCTGTAGAAGTAAGAGAAATCTACAATACTTATGTGATAGATACTTCCCATAAAATGCCTGCTGTCCTTGTTGACTAGACCAATTTAAAATCATTTCACATTCTTTAATCATTTATTACTTGTACTGTTTTTCTCTCCCTCTCCACAGACAAGTCTAGTGCAATGTATAGACAGCGAGACTTTGAAGTTTTCAGGATGTTTATTTATAAAAGTTTTAAATCTGATTTTGCCACACAGATTCACTAATCCTAAATATAGTTCTTCAAAGGTACAAATGAAAAAGGACAAAAAGAAGTCACTGAAATATTTATAAAGATGAGGAGGGAAAAAATAATCAATGGTAAACAGCAGCTAATTGTAACCCCATTCTCATCCTCTCCTGCCAGCCTCAAGCCCAAACCCAATCTGATATTTCACCTCTGGAAGACAAAATAGGAATATTTTGTATGTACTTCATAGATTAGGTGCAGGTACAGAACTCTCATGAGAACAGTGATTATGCATTTATTTATACATGATAAATCAATATCTTATAAATCTGGGGAGCTTACTCTCACTGTACTATAAAGGTAGATTTTTCACTAACTTTAAGAAAAGGTGTTGACCTTTTTTTCCAAAAAAGTGTTCAAAAATAAAATTATGCTTACCCAAACCTTTAAGGAGATAAGGACACACTGTATGAAACACTGAATTGTTTAAAATCATGTGTATGTATGTTTTTCATACAAAACCTTCAAAACTAAATTTGATCCCTAAGAGCTTTTGGCAGTGTTTTGGGGCCAGAGTAGCATCATCTCACACAGGCAATGCAATGCATTATTACGAATGGAAAACCTTTCAGTAGTGGTAACAGAAGGTGACTAGTTAATATACACCCATCACAAATTAAATGTTGGAGTGGAAGGTCCTTAACTTGGGGTTTCTTTTAGGTGTGTGACTTTGGGATCTTTTTGGTTTTGCTTTTTCTAGTTGTAGAATGACTTGAGGTGAGAAGGCCTCATCTGATATGTCATTACCATCAATACAGGACCTAAAATGGATAATCCAAGAAGTGAGCCTACAGACCAGTAGATGTGCAGTCACTACCATTTTACAGAAATTCATTTCCTCCATCCAATTACCAGCTGGTTCACATTTCATGATGTCTAGTGGAGCTAACCATGGCTCTATCCAAATACCCCTATGACTTGAGGATATGGAAAGGTAGCCGACTAAAATCGACGTCTTGCACAAGATAAAACGAAGGAGTGTTAGTTGCTTAACCTGGATAGCTCCCTGTCTGTGAGTCTGTCAGCACCTATGAGCAGCTTAATATAGAATTTAGACAATAGAGTTGACTGGTTTGGAAAGACCTTAGAGAAGAGAACTTGCTACCTGGAAATTAATCCAGCTTTTATCAGAAGGAGGCATAAACTCTATGAAAATCTTCAGCAATTACTTGGGTCACATGATGTCAAAAGCTACAGAGAGAAGAGGAGCTAATCAGACACTGTTGGCAGCTCAGTCTAATTCTGATGCCAGGAACTCACCATATTGTGATGGACATTGAAGTCTGAAAGCTGGGATAGCCATGTTTGAACCATGGTCATGACATGAACAACTTTCCTGTAAAATAGGAGACTTAAGTCAGGAAAATTGGTGAAATTTCTTTTATAGAATGGAAGGGAATGTGAAGTACTGATATGATCAAAAGTATTCATTTACTGTGTGTCTCATAACTGGTTATTCAAAGATCACTCCAGCTTTTGCACATGCGCAAAGCCTTAACAAGTTTATAAGCTGTATAATTTCTGACTTCTAAAGCAATCACTAGATGCTCTTAACACAAAAACCATTGCTTTCTCCTGAGGATACTCAGCAATATCATTTATTCTTTGAAGTTGCCATTCAAAAAAGATGTCATTCAAAGAAGACTATTCATACCTATTTATACTCTGTTTTTCCAATACTAATGACTAGATCTCTTTTTACTTCTTGCAGAAGGAGAAATGCTTCTAACAGCTAGGTGTTACACAGAACAGTAAGGCTTTAAAAGAGAAGTGGGAAGCCTAGTGAACTAGCCTGAGTTGTAACATTCTTTAGCATATGTCTTCCTACTAATAAAATATATACAAAGAAATAGTATGAAGTAGATTAGCACTTTCCAAATAAAGTGCCCACTGTAAGGTTAGTTTGCAGCCAGGACCTAAAAACACCAGAGTTAATATTCTGTCTGAGGTATTATAAAGCATTTTGTATTTTTCTTCTCGTAGTAAAATTTTTGGAAATGTGATCAAGCAACATTGTGCAAGAGCCTGGTATCCATCTCTATTTCATTAGCTCTTACTCAGCTAGGGAGAATATTTGACAGTTCTTTGGTCCTTGGACACTGAAGACAGACACTGTAAGATAGAGTTGATTTCCTAGACCTGACAGTAGAACTAACTTCTAAATCTTCTTCTATACCATTAAGAGTCTCCTCTCTCCTTTGGGAGTTTCATATAAGAAAGTAAATTTCTGAATTCCATTTCAAGGACCGCTTCAATTTCAGTGAACTTCTTTTCAACTTCTCCAATTCACTGATCCATGCTTCTCATGCAAACCTAGAAAATATATGCAGTACGTGGTATGTTCCCCTATGTGACAGTGGCTGGGCTTTGTTAACCTGTAAGTAGGTTATAATTTAGAACCGATGAATGATTAAGCATTCTGTAACAATGTAAAGAAATTTGGCCTGTGTCGTCCATCTGCTAGCTGAATTCAATTGCTTCTACTTGAGCTTGATATGTGGAATATTTAGTAGCCTTCAGCAGAAAAATCTTTGTTCAGCCAGGAAATATAAATATTTTCTTATTCTTTACAAGAGGAAAAGGTCAATTTTTACTAAATTGCCCATATCACATTTTTCAATATTAGAAATTTATCAAAAGCTTACATTTTTGTTATAAAAGGAGCATTCATTTATCCACAATAAAAATATTTAGTAAGTGACTGTCTAGCATAATAATCCTCTTGCTTTTTACTTTTGTCACAGTGTATAGTGTTTCACAGTGTGAACAGCAATAATGATCATGTGTTCATATGAGTAGATTCATTTTGGCAAGTCTTGTTAGTTGACAGGTATGTAATACACTTGCCTTGCGGCTTTCGGACCAGGTTTCAAATACAGCCTTCACAGAAGTGACTGAAAATCATTCAGCTCTCATAACTGTATCAAGTGACAAGCAACGTGAATTCAGTCAGTATGTGTATGGGACCTGATGTACACTAGCCATTCAAAAATGCTTCCCTTTACTCAGTTGCACTTCTATCTCCGACCATCAGAAAGAAGACACTTAAGGCAAGGGGTTAAGGCCAGCAACACAAATCTATCTTTCTAAATATATTCATATCTTTCCAACAAGACATTTATGTGCCCAGCAGCTGTTTCCCTGGCTTCTGTACTCTGTGTCCACTAAAGGAACTCAAGTCCCTCACATATACAATAAGGGCACTGTACTAATTGTCAACATTAACTGCCAAAAGCAGCAATTCTATCAAGTTGATGTTGACTCAGACATGAACTTGCCCTGATTGGGTTACTCTGTAACACTGCTGGACACCTCTCACTGGTAATGTTTTCACGGCTCACCAAAGAGTGCCAAATGTTGGCATCTCATTCATGCTTGTCATTGCCATGATATCACACATTATCCTCTAAAAGGAAATAATATTTCAACAGTAGTGCTTATTATATCACATGTGAAGAACATGTCAGTCATGTGAATTTACGGCCAGAGAAGGAAAATGGAAATTACGTCCAACAACCAACGGTCCTGCTGGCTGTAGGTAAGACATTTAATTCCATTTTTTGTCCCAGCTTTAATCAATATAATCCAATAACAATAATAACAATAACAATAATAACAATAATAACTAATAATAACTAATACTAATAATACTAATAATAATTGCTGGACACTTTGAGAGATACAGCTGATTTACAATGTTTTAATCCACGGGCACAATGTACAGCATATGCAAATATGAAATTATTAACAATTATGTTCATTTTCTTTTAAGGGGTTCAAAACCCACTTTCTTCCCCAGAATAAGTAAGAAAGTATCATACAGATGCAGGATCTTCCAACTTTGATACACATAGCAAAGGAACTAATTGTATTTTAGTTTCCCAGCATAGTTAGGACACCTGGTTAGCAGCATGGATGCATATTGCTCCTAGTTGTAACATGGCCATACTAACAGTGGCAGAGGAGACTCAAATGCATTGAGGGAAAGCTCTCCAGCAAAGAAGAAGGAAGCAGTGGGCAGGGAAAAAGGGGGAAATTGACTGTTCTCAGACTTGTGTTCTCCTCTCCTTCACTCTTTTACTTTAAAACTTCCCTACTCAAATAGTATATATCTTCTTTTTTACTCAGCTCTGACCTCTGAGGTTTTCAAGCCTTTCTTAATCTTGACACTTCTATCTCTTTTCTACTTATTACACACATTACTTCTTTTTTTTCCCCCCACCCATGCATCAGTTTGCATATTTACAAACTAAATCCTTCCAGATGTTTCCTTCCTTCCTCCACCCCAACTGTGTATGAGTTCACTGAATCCCAATGAAACATGGCTAAAGGGACCTCATGAAGTCAGGGACTCCATTGCTCTG
This sequence comes from Falco rusticolus, assembly GCF_015220075.1. Classification (NCBI taxonomy): domain Eukaryota; kingdom Metazoa; phylum Chordata; class Aves; order Falconiformes; family Falconidae; genus Falco; species Falco rusticolus. Next base: position 39,193,132 of record NC_051193.1, on the reverse strand, counting down.
CCCCAAGGCTTTCCACTTTATTTCACATTATGTCAGTGTTCTCTGTTCTGTTTGCAGCTCCTCCCAATTCATTTTTGTATGCTGATGGATGTAATTTACACACTGGAAGTAGCCACGACATTCATATGGATGCTATTTTTATCCCCCCTTACATTTTAGTCAGTCTCCTTCACGTTCAAAATCACAATTCCAGCTATTCCTTGACATATGTAATAAAGTGTATTTTTAAACAATTAAAATCCGTTTATAAAATAATTCATCTACTGTGATTACACTTGAAGTTTACTAAGTTGTTGGGGCTGGTATCATGGAATCACTGTTAGTAACATGACTACCATATCCTTGGACTAAATCTAGCTAAACCAGATTTTCTTCAGACCAAGCTACACAGAAGAGGAAAAAACATGGCAATCAAGTGAAAATACACTGTAGCACAGTCACCCACTTTCTGTGCTGTGTCATTCAAGCCACGGTTTTGGGATACTGTAAGATGTCTGTTCCTTGCATGTAAGCACATGAGAATTGTGTGTATTCATTGCTACCTGTAAAAAGTATCTTTTAAATTATTTCTAATAGTCTTGTGCCTTTGCTTTAAAATCATTGCAATGAGTGTTACAAAATCATCCTATGCTTCCACAAGAGTCAGTAATGTGAATGAATGCCTGCAAAAAAACCACTTCAGTCCAAAACCTCAACCAGCATAAGTCAGGGGAGCTCCTGAAAGCCATTGGGTTTTTATTTAGTGGTTATTTACAGCAATTGAAGATTTGGTTTTTTGTGCCAACTTTAAAGAAAGCCAACTACTATATAAACAAAACCAATAAATATAGATTATATTATATTCATAGCAGTATGAATAGGAGCACACCATAATTTTTAATGATTAATTGTAACTGAGTAGGCAGATAGAAAATATTAGATATTCATGTGTCTCAGGTAAGCTGCATAGAGGTTTGGGACCATGTTTAAACTGTGAAGAGTATGAAACTCTAATTGGTGTTAATTCTATTGTATACAGACCTAAATTCATACTGTTGGTGGCATCTGCCTTGAAACTTTTATCAGAATTGTTCTGTGTAGCAGCTTGCCTGTAAAAGATCCTCTACTTACAAGTTTGCACTGTACAACTCTACTTCATAATTTGAAAACTGCTTTGTAGAGCAATTAATTTGGCTAGATGCCTTCTGAGCTATCTTTAGAAGTTCAGCATACGTTCAAATGTTAGAACAAATATACTGCAACTTGTTGGCATCTGTATTAGTAAACAAGGTGTTTGAGAGAGGCCTTTGACTCTGATGATTGGTAGAATTCAGGAAAAGGCAAAGAATATGTAGCTTGGGGCATTTTCTTTGTTCTTTATCTTTTGCAGATTTTACACCTCTGATACAATAAATCAATAATTAGAATAATTGTACAGCTCAAGCATAGATTTATCCATGAAAGTTTCCCAAAGATTTAATGTCCATTTTTTATTACCAGAAGTCCATTTCAGTAACTTGCCACTTAAAAAAATGGCTACCACTTAAATCAAGAATCAATTAGAAACATTAGTTAAAAAAAGCCCTGTTAACTTCCATTAGACCCTAAATGAGCTTTTTAATTTCCATTAACCATGCAGTTGTTAATCATTGTTTTTATCAAGATTGTAAAAACTATGGACTTTAATTTCTCTCAAATAAATTAAAAATTTCCTTTATTAACAAACTACAAGCAAAATTGACCTTCCAAATGAGGAAGGGAATGGAATTCATGTGCTCAGTTACTTCTTGTTGGGGGACTGAGGGAAACACTGGTGGAAACCAGAGTAAGCTAATTGGTAATTAGCGTAACATCATCTTCTCTGACGAAGATTCTAATTACAAAAGGTATTCAGAATGTCCTGACTCAGGATTGGGGCCTAAACAATGTAGAAAATCACCCTATATTTTTGTAGGATTATTTTAATTTTTCATAAGAGGTGGCTAAAGTATTGGGAAGTCCATGGTGCCTTCCCAGTGCTCCCTGTACTTTCTTGAACTAATGGTTCTGTGAACTCGCCAGAGACAACTTGCACTGCCTGTCACATACTGGTCACTGCCCACAGACCTCAGAAGTGGGGAGAAGGTTGCCAGATTTTTAGGCAGGTTAAGAAACCCTCCCAAAACTTGCCTCTTTGGAGACTGATGTCACCTATCCCAATCCTGTTTTCTTTTAAGTGTTCCTATTTATGGTTGGCATTACTTGCATCAAAAATATAAACCTGTGATGGGTATATAGCAGGCAAGGTATTAAACCTCTTTTAGCATTTCCTGCATTTGTTGTATGTCTCTGTGTTAGAAGATCTGTATCACCCACTGTGACACTGGCAGGCTGAGAAGTAGGTAGGTGGGAATGAAAATACCTTGTGGGATTTGTGGGCCTGGGCAGTGCGAAGGGTCATAGTGCTTCTCTGTCTTAAGATTCTATGCATAAAACAATTCAAATTTCAGCTTAATGTCCAAGCTTTTACAATACTCACCCAAGCCTGGCCTTTAAGGCTCCCCAGCACCCAATTACTGCCTGCAGCAGGTTCACAACAAAAAAACTATTTAGACCAGACGTCAAAATTTCCACTTAAAAAAGCAGAGGTGGAAAATGTGAAACTTCCCTCTGGATCAAATGTTCATACAGTCATGAAAACATCAGGCATTTTCTTCTTGCTTGGCTTACAAATATTCTCTCTCTCACCCACAAAATGGGTACATTGCACAATTGCGTTGTAGGGAGCCTGGGGGCAGCAGTGCCATGCATTCAAGAATTACCTAGGGGCTCTTCAAGACAGGCCACTGGAGGCGGAGGTGACACAACGAATCCAGAGAAAGTGGAGGAGTGCTGGCTGAATTGATTCTTATGCATTCTCTGTATTTAGTAATACCCACATACTGGCATTGACATGAGTTTCAGAGGCAGAAGGGTTGAGATGCAACATGGCATTCATAACGAAGGCTGATAGAAGCAAAACGGGAACGATACTAAATGCGACTTCATTAAGTATTATTATGAGATACAGTTAAACTTGCTTAAGAGGAAAAACATATCCTAAGAACTATATTTTAAAGACTGACATTTCTTTGCTTGCCACATTCCAGCAGCAACTAAGAACTGAACAAAGACATTGCAGTCTAAGAAGACCAGGCAGCAGAATATTAAGCTTCACTCTTTAATGCATGAATGAATTTAGTGTGCGCTAAAGGTAGGAGCTGAAAAAGCAAGCAGGTGCTATGCAACCTTCAGACAAACGCACTCTGTTTCTGAACTGCTAGTGCTGTTCTCAGATGCTCCTGGTCTTTTCAGCAAAGAACGTGGATGCGTGTAGCTGTGTGCAGGAAGGACCAGCTTATATCTCTGGGGTGCTTAGTCTAGACAGAACAGAGATCTTCACCTAAGAAATGAAAGCTCAGAACACCAATAACCTGAGCCATCTAGACCCTACTGTAATTTTTAATTTTTTTATGAGCTCATAAAAGACTTTCAGGCTTAATCTTTCAGTCATAGTGAAGATTGGGAGACAAGGGAGGATGCTGTGCTAAATATAGCAAAACAAATAGAGTTTCACTCTCCTGGAGGGATATGAAATTATGAAAATCCCTGCAAAGGCTCCATATTCTCCACAGGGTATGTGACACAGAACTTTTTGTAACACAGACACGTGGGTCAAAGTATTGCTGTGCAAGTACTAAGCCATTCAGTGACTAACTCCAAACCTAAAGCTGATTTGCCACACAACACTAGAACTGCCCACTGTAATGCTTATTCAAATGCAGTCTATTTGGACTGCGAAGTCTTCCTTAACTTTCCTCCAGTTTCTTACTACTGAAACTCAATCATCGTCTAATACCTAAAGCTTACTCCGACTAGCCTCTTCCTTCCCTTCTATGATCTATCCGTGTTACAACCTTTGGTTAAGTTTTCCCAGATGCAGGCAGTTGGTCTTTGATCCATCCTTGTTCACACAAGGTTTTGGGTAGCGGCTATATCTCAAGGTAGAGAGTGTGTCTACAAATATAGTAGTCTCAAAATATTGTTCAAGTCTTTGCTAAGATAACAGTGGTCCTTCCTTAAGGTATGGTGCTTTAGTATTAGTAGGGCCTGCTTAACTTAATCCAGCTTGATGCAGCTGTTTGTGATTCAGATTTAGTTGTTCCTAGGAAAAAGCTAAGCAGCAGCCCCCTTTCATAGCTTGAAGGGTAGAAAAAGGGCTTACATATCACCGTGTCTTTTTGATATGCCTTATTGTTGTTATTTGCCACTCTGCTATGTTCTGTTGTGATTATTTGGCTTCTACAAACTGGGTATTACCAAGTATATTCAGCATTCTCCTTCCTAACTAAGTTTATAGTGATTCACATGCTAATGTAATGAGTTCTGTATGAAACAGAGGTTGCCCGGTACCTGAACAATCCTCTACCAGTAAGGTGCTAGGATCTTTCCTCTCCTTGTATCTGCCTTTCACTAGCCTAAACAGAAGCAAGCTTTATGCTACTTCTTTTCAGTAGCAGGGTGACCTATTTATTCTTCTACTGAGGGCAACTGAAAGTGTTCAGCTGTTTGCTAACTGTCCGTTAACATCCAGGAGATGCCATGCTCACAGACACATTGCCAGTTTGGAATAGGACACTTCAGTCCTAATTCGGTAGCAGTTTTCTGTGCTGGTTTCTTCAAAGTGGTTCTATTCCCTCTTACCTTGCACTCAGCTGCAGCTATTTGCACTTGTACAAAAAGTGGGTAGGGTCAAAATGCTACAGGCTGGGACAGCATGAATTCATCGAACTTTCCACTGATGTAAACAAATTTGCAAGCAAGAAGGCAAAAGTAAATACATCCTTATGTTTTTCTAGGGAAATACCCTGTGAAACTAAAAGCAGAGGAGCTGTACAGAGAAAGCTGTTGGCCCTGAGGAAGGCTGGTATTGAGTTTTTCAGTTCTGTCTCCAGAAATATTTTAGAAGCAACATCTGAAAATGAGGCTGTTCATATAAAAAGTCAGAAAATCAGAGTTACAATGCTGTGGAAACAAAATGGGGGTCTTTATTGTATACCTCTGTTCTTGGTGTGATAGTGCCAAGAAAATAACTACTTATATAGGTCCAATTGAAATGTTTTCTTTTTAGACTTGCATTTTATTTTTTACCTTACACAGCTCAGTCTTCTATGACTTGCTACTACTAATCTGAAATACATCTTTGAGTTTCCCTGTTAGTTAGCTTAATTCTGTTCTTCAGTGTACAGTATTTGAACCAACTGCAGTACGCATCCAGCTTGGGTGAATTGTCCTTTAGGAGATGCAAACTCCTTACTGTCCAAATAGGCAACTGCACCCAAAAGCTGCATGCCAAATACAACCTAACAAAAAAAGACAATTATTCCCAGTTTTCTAATACCCTGTTTTTATGGTGCCAAAGGTAATGAAGTGATACAGCCCAGCTGGCTGGTTTTGATGATGAAAGTCTTGTACTTGGAAAGTACCAACTTTTCAGAGTGTCCTTATGAACAAGTACCCAGGCATTTACCTGTCATGACAGCTGCTTGAAAAGTTAGATTCAATTTTTTCTTCAATGAAAGATGATTTTTTTAAAAAATGAAATCTTTCATAGAATTTTCACTCCATATTTTCCTCTTTCTTTTAAGAAAATCCAAGTATATTATTTTCTTTTTAACTTTAAACAAAATATATAAAACATGTCCTTCTTCCCTATTCCTTCTCTCTTCTTTATGCCTCTCCTTCAGAGAAAAAAAATGACAGATGAAAATTGTATCTAGAAAAGGAGACATGTTTGAAAAGTCACTTTAGGAAAGAATCTTTACCCATTTGCAACGGATTATTTTTGATAAACTGCAAACTTTTGAAAAGGTAACTATGGTGACCACTTATTTTTTTCTCTATGAAACAAAAGAAAACTCTTTTACCTCCAGTTCTAGCACTGGACTGTGCCAAAACTGTTTAGCCCTCTAGCAGCTTCAGCAATTCACCATGGGTTTTGTCTTAGCTGAGAGGAATTTTTTCCTCATTCATCAATTATTTCCTATTTTCCTGCTGAAATGAAAAAGTCAAATGCATCTTAAAACAAAAACGTCAGACATTCTTGCTTAGACTGACCTTTGACAAGCAATATGTTTGTTCTGTTTTGTGTGAGATAAAGTTAGAGAGAAATGGGTACTTGACTAGGGCTTATGTAAATGTGTGGTGAAGTCAAACATCAGTGTTCTAGCACACTTGCACTTATCCAAGCCTCTTATGCTCTGCAAAATAAAAATACATATAGTGAAAATCATTTTTAATATACAAAAGGAAGAATTCACTTTCTGTGCTCAAGGTACATTGAAATGATGAGAGAGACCTCCAGACACCTTCCTCACCTTTCATACGTTCCCTTCTAAAGCAGCCTTTACTGAATCAATGGTCTCTACATAGCTGCTGCATGCTTTGAATGGCAGAAGTACAATGTCTTGTAAAGTTATAATCAGGCTAGATCTCACTAATCTGGGTTATAGCTCAACTGTGAAGGCTCTTTTGAGTAAATCATTTCTTTATTAATGAGATTCAGCCCAATCTCACTGATAAAAATTACTTTAAAAGATGTCCCTTTGCTGCTATTCAAATGAATGGGAGAAAACGGTGGGTGTTTTAAGAGCTGTCTTCCTGTCATATCAGGATGGATCTCATTAGTGAAGGGAATGATTTTACCAGGAAAAAGCTTCTACAATGAGAAAACATAACCTACCATAGATGAGCAAAATCCAAGTCAATTAGGATAAAAAAAAAGCCCCAACCTTAAAAAATTATCTCACTGCTCTCATTCATTTTAATAACAGTAGAACGGACATTTCCCTCAAAAAAAAAAAAAAAAAAAAAAAAAAAGGTGGGCTTTTTTTTTTAAGTTGAACTGGACTGGTTCTCATTAATAAAGGAACCATTTTTCTTAAAAGAGCTTCCCGTATTAATTTATTGTTCAACCTAGATTAATGAAATCGAACATGATTGGGGGGCAGGGGAGGAATAACTCAAAAGTTTTCTATCTGTTTCTAAAGACTTACATTTGACTTAAGAAATAGACATGAGGGGATTACGATCCACCGATATTTTTAAAGTAACTGAGATACATTTGCCCAAGTAAATCTATAAACCATTGCTTGGAATCTTGGCTAGGTGCAGTGAATCACAAGTGACTGACAAAAAGGCAATTCAGTTTGCATGCATTGAGGGACCCCTAAGATTCTACAATAGCCTCATTATAATTAGCCCTTATCCTTTTCCTCAGATGATTAGCAGGGAGGCCTGCAAGAGCCACAGACTTTTTAGCCATTCTTGTTTCCTATCACTATCAAAAGAAAGACAGTTTCAGCTGAGTCCTGGACCAGAGTCAATGTGGGAGTCTATTTTTTCTCTTTCATTGTCACCTTTTATTGGGTTGTGAGGCTCTTAGCTAAAATCTTGAAATCAGATCTCTCAATTAGTATTGCTCTGAATGTAAAAGGCCGTGTTGATAAGGAAAGGTCAAGTGGTGAAGGAGTGGAAATGGTGATCTTCATCTGTAAAGCACTCCCAGAAAAGAGGAGAGGTTGGGAGGGTGTGGTGCAGATGCACAGTTGAGACACCAAGCTGGACAGGAGCAGGAGCCGGGACAAAACTTCACACCCAGCTCATGAAATTACCCAAGCCCGGTAACATGAATTTGAAAAGAAATTAAACATAAGAGTCTGCGTGTCTTTCATGCACTGTGATTGTTATTGCATTATGGAAAAGACAACAGTGACTGTAAGATTGCAACTATAGACTTGTACAATGTCTCTGTGGTTTCCTACTACAGGGGTTTTCTAATGTTTTGATGCCTCCATTCTTCTTTCATAGCGCTCATCCATGAAGCAATATAGCCAGCTGCAGATACTTATCCAAGCTGCAAACACAAACCTAGACAGGAATCAGCTTTTGATTTACATAGCACTAAATTAATTTGAATCACTGTAAGGCTACACACACCTGTGCCTACGGATGCCTCTTGGTGTGTTCTGGCCGTGGAACTTTTGCAGTGATTTCTCAATGATTCAGTGCAGCAGCAGCTGCAAACAGGGATCTGGAAAGCTCAGTAATGGTGTTCACCAGAACTCATCTTAGGAGAAAAGGTGTTTCAGGATTACTTTTCCCATTATCACCACATAGCAAGTATCAATGTAATAAACACTCATGTTTTCAGCATGCTTAAAATAATTCCTGATCAGCAGATTACTGAACATACTTAGAATTTAGTACAAGCTAATTTCAAGGAAAGAAAGAAAGTGGGGAAAACAGATTTTGTGTAAGGCATGCTTTATTTTTTTTCCATTAAAAAAGACTGCCAGATTCTTTGACATATCCGCAGGCTGGTATGTCAGGACACTTTAACATGTATACACTGTTCATAGATTTACAATAGTAAATGACCTCCGTAACATACTTTACAATAGTTGGGATTATACTCATTACACCTCTTCCACAAAAACACACACAAGCATGCACAAACACACCTGCTCACACATATATGAAAATCCATAGTGACCTTTTTCTTTCGTTAAAACAAATAAGGGTGGGATGGCCTTCTATCATTGTTAACATGTTAAAACTAATCTGTCCATGTCAAAAAAGTCCATGCCATGGACTTTATCTTTCTATATGAGAAAGCTTCTCTGAGCACTGATTGCAGCTATCTGAAATAAAAACACTGTAGGTGTATCCCACTTTAAATGTTCAGCTTGAAGCTAGCAGTTAAACATGTCACATTATTACATGCACAATAATACAATGAGTTGAAATGACAGAGTGCCAGCTTCTCACCAAAAATTAAAGCAACAAACACTAATTTCTTCCAAGGACAGTAACTATCATTTTGCACAGTGGCTTTGGGAAATGAAAGCATGTGGTACACTGGTAAAATGACATACCAATGAAAATATATGAGAAGCCAGCTGGCTGGGGAAGGGAGATGCTTCTCTGGTGTTCTCAAGTGCTACCAGAACAAGTAAACTATCTGAAATACCACATCATGATTAAGGAACACACCAAGTTTTGAATAGTGCAGGAAGCATAAAGTATAAGAATGGCAAAGTCTGTTTAAAAAAGCTGGTTTCAGCTCCTTTCACTGAAATCAAATTTAATGCACGCTTGATTGGGCCTTGGTATTTACTAAAGAGCAAGATATACTTGATGCATTAGAAAATGACCATTTGGGGAATTTTAGCATCTATTCCTTCCTTGAAAGATTTTGGATCTTTTTCACACTCATGTGTAAGACCTCACAAGGTTTATCAAGATTTAAAAAGATGCACTTTAATTAGGTTAATATTTTATTTATGTTACAACTTCCCCCTGGTCATGTCTAACAGAGGTTCTACTTACAATTTTGCCAAATACTAAAGAACAAATCAACAGAACATAAATTTACTTTTCAGAAATATGTTACTTGGACAAAATTTACATTTGAAAGTCTAAATTTGCATTTCACTCTATCCGCCCAAATATGAGCTTATTAAAAAAAAGCCAAGAGAACTTTTAGAAGCAAAACTTTTCATTTTCTTTTATTTTCAGAATGGTTTAAACACTTTTGCTGGTATTTTGTATCATTTTGCTGCATTATATCCTTATTTTAATTATCATATGTTGGCAAATTAATAAGTTGGGATTTTTCTCCTGAAGTAGCAGTGGGTCATTGTTTGTAAATATAAAATGCCACAAAGGAAATACATTCTTACTAAAAGACAAAAACAACCAGATCTCATAAAAAGGATTAGTCTTCTAACAGGGGTCTTCCTACATCACATACAGGAGTGTTTTGGAGTAAATGAACAAAAAGTCAGCATAAACTTGCTCTAGTACATAGTTCTAGTACTTAATGCTGACTCTTAAGAGTGAATCTCAGACATTATAGTGCTGTCACATTGCCATTTGAACTTCTTCATCCTGTGGCTATTAAAGGTAACACTTTCAGGAAAGGGTCTGCTTTCCAGAAAAGGATAGAGAATACTCCAGAGCTATTGAAATCTGAGTAAAAAAGGGTAGCAAAATGTCTTCTGTATTTCTAAGAAACTTCTGATACACATTAGCTTCTTAGGTGGTGTTCCATGTTGTCTATGTAGATCCATCACTTGTGCAAGTAATTAGATAGCTATTGTTATAAAATAATGTATTGTATGATGGGTTTGGCACTTTGTAGGTCTAATAGAAATGAGAAAACACTCTTGTGTTTTTCTTATTAGTGTTTTATTTTACTTACAGCTAACTAAAAAAAAAAAGAAAAAAAATAAAAAGACATTCTGTCTCGTGTTTTTGCAACAACTAAAACACACAGTAACCAAAATTCAACCAGAAGATCAAGCAGACAGCCCACACGCTACTTTATTGCTCTCAGAATAGTGCTCTTCCATATGCCAAACTGCTTTGCTCTCCGCTGTGGCCCCCTAGGTCACCAGGATCCCATTTTCATCTCATACATCCCTGATTTAAAGCACTGAACAACTCACGTGTCTGGTTTCTGACAAACCACAGGGAAAAGAAAGTTCCAACCTCAAGCATTTCCTTGGAAAATACTGTGCCAACGATCAGTCTCTGACAGGAGCAGCACCGCAGCTTTCACTATTTTTTCCCCAGCAGAGAATTGTTCTCATGTAGCAGAATTCTGCACTATTCAGAAAGTTATGCACTACGGTGCTCACCCTGGCTGTATTTACATTGCTGTGAGGTCATTCACAAACGTTGCCCAACTGAGGGTACCCCAGCCTGAGGCATTGTCTGCACAGCTAGTGCACAACCAAGCCACCCTAGAGGTAAGCACACTGCAAAGTGCCACACTGCTGAGGTGCTTCCTAGCCCAATACCACTTTTTAAGTCCTAGCAATGTTCCTCTGCCACTCCTTCGTGTGACATTGATGTCTCCTACTCTTTCTCCTCTGTTCAGAGGACAGTCATGAACAGCTTCAGAATCCATGGAGGCTTCTCTGCCAACTACCTTCTTGAGCATGCCCTAGGACAAGACTTGCTTTCTTCCTCTAAGAAGAAATGTTGTTGGGAAGGCTTTGGTAGTCTCCAGCCATGCTAGGCAGGGGTGTCAGAACACAGTTTGTCCAGAATACACTTGGCAGCAGCGTGGACACCAGTGCAAGGCCATGAGCTTCCAGCATTCCCCTCCTTTATGTTGTACACTAAAAGGATACTCCAGAGGGACTGCCAAGGGCAAAACAGTTTGACTGTTTGGTAAGCTGGTCTCAGAGCTGCTGCCAGGAGAACTGTAATGAAACAAATGGGCAGAGTCATTTTATCCTCACTGGCGCATACTTTGATTTGTGGCTTCCCAGATGTGTCACTACATTCTGCACTAGTTTTCAGCTTCCAGGAGCTCTCTAGACACAGCTTCATGCACACTTCTTTGCAATAGCCTCGTTTTTAATGTAATCAGAGCAAGGGTAACTGCAGTGAAGTTCACACATAACAGAAATGCCTGCACCTATTCTAAATGCAAGGGGAAAAAATAACTTGACGGGGGCTGCTATCCAAACCAACAATAACTGCCCATGATCAAGCAAAACTTGCAAATCAGGAGCATTTCCTCTCATTTCAGCCTTGTTGTATCTTAAAATATAAATTATTCTTTGTCTTGATGCTTCAAGATCAGTCTGAGATTTCTGCCTGGACTGTTCTAGCTGTCTTCCTGAACTTCTGCAGGTGTTTGGTAGACCATGCTGACCTGCAGCGCTAAGGATAGGGAAGATCCAATTACTTAGGTCTTTCTCTCTATGTAAATAAGCTGGGACATACACTTTACCTTCTTCCTTCTATCCCTAATCATTTGCAGTGTCTGGAGCCTCCACTAAATGTCTTATCATTTCCATATGGATGATATTATGTAGAATTGAGTTCAGTACTGAAAAATTAAACTGTCAAGAGAAAAAGAAAATTGTGAGAGTGGTGGAAAAAACCCAAACTCAGGGCTATAAACTGTGATGGTCTCTGGTCTCAAACACAGTGATAAAAGGGCAACTTCTTTTCCCTTCCTCAGGATATGAGAACATTATTTCCATTTAAGTATTCAGCCCATGTAGCAATCCAAATGATGGAGCTGACCAGCCGATTCCTGCCCTCACTGACTCAAACATAAATCTGAATTTGTGTTCTGGAAGGGACTGCTGTGAGTTTGTGCTGGGAAGACTAAGAATAGGGTTTGAAATGCTGCCATAAGAAGCAGCAAAGAAACAAACAGAACATTATTAAAATGTCAGAGTTCTTTTCTGGTCTTAATAGCTATGTACAACGCCCCTGCTCCTTTGCAAGAAGGAGCTGGAAGGTCACTGTCATTTCTGGTCTTGAAGACATGTGTCACTCATTTCCAGCCTCTTCTGATATGTGACAGTATGGACCTGCCTGGAGCACAGCAAGAATAAAAGATGACGCAGCTCACCGAGTAAAATTTCATTAACAATTTTCCTCCTACTCAAATAAGAGCTCACCCCTGACCCTAAAACGTAGAGTTTGCTACAGAAGAGGCACTTGTGAGGGCTTCAGTTAATGCAATCCAGTCTTTGACAAAGTCAGGTCTCTGTCTTGGAGGACTGCTTGAATTGATAACAGTCTTTGATAAAATGCTGCATAATCTGTAAGAGAGAAATGGGCCGCTTCAGCAGAGGAGGTCAAGTTTTCCATTGTCTAGTCTGATCCTAGTTTATTGCAACAAGAAAAACTAAAAACATGCATTCTCAGTGAAAACCACCGCATGTCTATCAGCTATATTTGTGCGTTCACACTCATATCGTAATTAACAGTTTACTCATAATGTTATATTTCATTTCAGTAAAACAGGAAATTCCATTAACAGTTTAATTACTCGCTTGCCCTGGATATCCTGTGTTGCAGTAAAACATTGATACTTTTCTTTTTACTGTAATGTGACCTCTTCAAGTGCTACAGTTGGTACCTGGATTAATACAATACAAATTTTGCCTCATGACAAGCAATGTTTCTCGGGTCAAGTGGCTTCTAGCTTCACCAAAATGTTTTCTATTTCAAGAACAACTGTATAGGACTGTATATATAGCCTAATATATTATGTGTTATGATAACACATGATATAATAATCTAGGTTTTACATTCTTATTAAAGAGATAACATGAAGTTTCAGCCGGGTGCAATCATGCCACTTACCCCAGACCATAAAAATCAGCTTGAAACAATAACATTCCCACATTTAGGGCAATTTTGGGGTTGAATTTTGTAGATTAAACGACCTTTAATATAAAATGTCACTAGTTGCAGCAGTAACGTCTTCCCGCCTGCCCAGGCACAAATTGAGATGATCTTAAAACAATGATGTGACAAAAAATGTTGTACCAGCAGACACTGTAGAGCAAAGCATGTCCACAGGAGAGTCCTGTCACAATAGCTTTAGAGTTTCCACTCTGGTCTGTTAAAAAAGATTAATTTTCCATGTTGCACTAACCTGTCCAATAGAAACACTTATGGCAGGAAGGGGTGATATCAACCATTTGTGTACACGATAAAAATGAACACTTGAGATTACTTTAATATTTGGTTTACATTTAAAATACTGTCTAAAGAAAGTTGTAGTGTGGAAGTGTAGTCATTTTAAGTAAGCAGTACCTTATGCTGTTCTCATTTGTAATTTTCCCAGTAACTGAGAGGAGAGAGCTGTGACTGATAAATAATCAATATCTGCAAGACTATATAAATAAAGCAGAATATTAAGATGAAAGAGCTCAAGAATCAAAAGAGATTTTGAGACAATTCCCAAACAATTAGATATTTCCTTTGCTGGCAGACCTTTTTTAAAAATCTATCATCCTCTTTCTAAGCAATAGAGTTAGAGAGAACTGCTCCAGCAGCAAGCAACTGAAAGAATCTGGTACAAGGTTTAGTTTTTCTTATTATTATTACTGAATACTAGAGATATTAATTTAATAGGGATATTAATTTAATTTTAACTTTCTATCTTTCCAGAGAATAATATATTAATGTAAACAGCTGTGTCAGTCTTAAAGTACAAGATAAGGCTGTATGGGGGAGACCTGTTCAATGTGGGCGACCTGTCTCCAAAATTCAGTTCTCATACTTCATCTTTTAATTTTTTCACAACGCCTTTGCAATTCACACCCTCTGATCTTCTCTTGTATAAACTGTATTGGCCCTGCTTATTCCCCTGGTAGCTTCATACTGGTACCTACTATGAGGAGCCCATAAATGAGATGACAGTGCATATACACATTTTATCACCCCGATACACTACACAAGACTTGCACTTTGGATTAAAACTTAGTTTCCTGAGTGCAAAAGCCAACAGCTGAGGGGCTTACATCTCTTCTTACCCCTGGTAAATAAAGCTTAGGAAAGCTTTGAACTCCACAGAGACAGACAAAGGATGTGAAGGAACACTTCACATTATGAGAAACAGATCTCTGAAAAGTTACAGAAATGTTATCCTTATAGCTACAGCAGGTGTCTTTTATTCCTTAAATGGTATTTTATAAAGAATACAGAATTCTTCAGTTTCCCTCCATTTTTAACTAAAATGGCTACAGTGTTAAAAAAAAAGGGTCAAATATTTTCAATCATCTGGGCTTACTTCGGTATTTAAAGATAGAAAGGGAGCATTTACCTTTAACTTAGCATAAACATTTAAATCTGCAGCTCTCAATACAGGTAAAATTGACAATTTCCAAGGCAACTGCCATCATGTTCCTCTGGCTGCTGGTCACTTACGCTTTGTTTCTGACCGGAAGGCTCATGATCAACTTCTCAGAATCTGTCTACAGCTTCCAGTATAGATTTACTGCTCCATCAAAGCCTGTAACTTCAATACCCATAGCATTTAGTGAGGTTAAACTGTAGAACCAGCCCTTAATTGCATTAGCCAGCAAATGGGAGATCTTTGGAATAATGACTGAGACAATGCACCAGCTGACAAAGAATTTGGATCCAGAACACTCCTATAGGACTCCATGCCTCCCATATTGCCCGCTGTGGGGTTTTTTTTTCTCCTATTTACTGTGCTATTTTAAGCTTATTGTTTACCTAGCAAGAAAATGCAGTCAGAACGATGAAACACAAGTAATCATCAATGTTTGCCAATAACCAAAGGGTAGTAAATAAGGTATTAGCCACATAACATCAGCTACTAAATGCCTGGAGAGTGGCCAGTCTGGCTGGAAATATGCATTCCTTTTTTTCCCTGCTGTCATTTATGTCAGTCTTGAATAGATTCTGTTTCACTATGCAGTGGATTACACCCAGAGCTTACGGATATGAATATGGGTTGCTTGCTTTGCTCTCTCTGATCATGCTCCAGTGGTATTAACACTTGGGGTCAATCTGGATTATCCCATCTTTAAAAGATGGCAATTAAACACTTCAGTTCTTAATTTCTGAGAATTTCTTCTTGCTTATACGAAGAGCTAAAGCAATTGCTCACACAGGCTTATTTTGCCAATTTCTAGTTGCTGTTCTTGCTGGTGGTCTGGGTAGGGGTAAGGGGAAAATGAAATAAGAAAGACTGTTGCACAAGTATTGTCCCTTGGGTGGGGCAGCCGACCTGAACAAGTTGCAAGGAACTTAAAGGTTCAATGGGTGACTTCATTCTTCAGAGACATTTTCTTCTCCTGTGTTGAGGCTCAGTAGTCAAAATTAGCCAAGATGCATCCCTAGAGCAAAGTATGGAGTTCAAATTTTACCAGTTGTGTGTTCAGGAAAGAGTCTGGTTTGTCATCACAGGGTAAGGGTGGCTCTATGTGAGACCGTCTGGGATACCACCAAGTGAGAAGGAACCTGGGACCCACTTCCAAGCTGGAAGAAAACCACAAAGAAAAGCAGAAGGCTATCTTTAGCATGCCAAGTACATTAGATGAAAAGATGAGATCATCCTATAGGTAAAGGAGATTTTCCTCTAAAATATATTTCTCTGATGTCATGAAGTAGCTGGTGTGAAAACTTGCTCGATATGTAGTAGCTTGGATATTTTAGCTCACTATTTATTTTTATCCTCAGTATGTTAACTAGGAAGACAGTGTCAGAACTACACAAAATGAAGACACTTTCAATATGAAAAAAAAAAAAAACCACTTCAAAAAAGTTTAGAAATTATTATAAGACAGACTTTAATTAAAATATTGCTAAAGCCCCTATCTAAAAGCAGTATTTTAGAACTTGAACAGGTCTAATCAGAGCTGAATAGGCAGCTTCAAGGGCCCTGACAATGTGAGCAAAGGGCAAATGAAAGCAAGATGTCTGCTTAGCGTGTGATCTTTTCTAGGGCTGGGCTATGAATTCCAAGCTTGACCATAGTTTTCTGTCTGCTTTTTTGAAGGTAGGGATTTTTGTCTGTAGAAGGGATTTCGCGATGTAACTATGGGGAATGGAGCACATATTTTCTCTATATTAAGACCAACATAAATCAATTATGTTAGTTTTTAAGATTATTCTTTTCTCTTGTGGAAAAATGTGTGACTGCATGACCAGATAGCAGCTACATGTGAGTACCAATGTTAAATTTAGGTTTCCAAAATTTATTTCCATATTCTCTGACAGTATGCAAAGAACATGAACTACCCAAGGTTTAAAATAGCCTACATAATCATAGGATTCCAAAAGGCCAGAGTGCCTACAACACCCTTAGCCATGAAGGTGTTAATCAGTGTAGATACTGTCTCATCTGCATCTAAGAAGCCCTGCAATTAAAATTAGAACTTTTATGCCTGGTCCCCAGCTTACTGCTATTCAAAGCTCCTATCTGCATACACTGGGGATGGAAAAGGCCTTTTGAAAGTAAATAATTGAAAAAATTAGAGGGATTTTCAAAGATTGCAGAGCTTCCCTTTAGGACCGGTCCAGGAGCCCTGTCCTTCTGTCAAAGTACAAATTGCCCCCATATGGTGATGTCCGTTCTCTCAACTGTAATTTATTCATTATGCAGCGTGCCGAATACCAAATGGTGAAAGCACAGCAGCAGAACAATGAAACAGGCTTAGGAAGCTAATAAGTGTCCAATCAATGAGAACCTAATGAACTATAACATGTAATACTTTATAAGGCATTCAAATTAAAAAGAAAAAAAAATCAACAACGATGCAATATCAATTTCCTTATTCCAAGTCTAATCAAATGAAATCAGAATCATCCTTGAAAAATACAGCCATAACTGGCATTTGGGGAGGGGGGATGAGTGGAAGGTAGGATCAATCAAAAATTCCTTGCAGAATATAATTGCAAGCTAACCACCTGTCTTTATTTCATGTAGGCTCTTTACATTGAACTCTCTTGGTGTGGTACTACAAGGTGGGTTTTTCCAGTAAATAACCTTTTCCCCTCTGTCCCAAGAGCCTTATTTTACTGTGAGTCCCATTCCCACTTTTGCCAAAAAAATTCTTGGATCCGATTCTGTAGAAATAACAATAATTGAGAAATAATATACAAGGTAATCTTGGGAAGGTGTACCGTCCTTCCTAAGCAGCCAATATGCAGAACATCTTCCGGATAGAGCTGTTTCCAATGAAATGCTGGCAAGGAAGTTATTAACTCCTTCCCCAAGATGAGGAGGTGACGGCAGAGATCCAGGTAACCCGTCTGACAGAAGACTCTTCTGGCTTTCCTGGCTGCTGGGCTGCACAGTCAAGAATCTCTGTCCTTTAGTCTTCTTCCACTGAGACACCTGCCTTTAAATGAGAAATTTCAATTAATGTGTCTCTGAATTATTGTTTCTGCATATTTCTTTTTTAGAAAGCTTGCTGTGGGTTGTTTTGGGTTTGTTGTTTTTTTTTTTTTTCTGGTGGTTGTTGGTTTGTGTTTTTTTGTAATTTAAGTCCCCTTAATCCATTTTATATTGGCTTCTATTGCCTTCCCTGACAGAAAAGGTGCCAACAAGATGGTTCATTCTCATCTCAGCCAGCTACACATATTAGCAATTCTCACAGCAGTTGCCAAGTATAGCTGTACATCCTCTTCTTCAAGAGTGACTGTAGTTTTCTTTTTCCACAGCAGTTGACATTAAGTGTCTGCTATGTTTCCTGCTGCTCCTGTTCACATGTGATAGCGGTTAGTATCAACTTCGCTATCTCCATTTCTTCTTCTGTGTGCGCCTCTTTCCTCTTGTAGCTTTCTTCATTAAAAAGAATAAAATAAATCTCTATTTTCATTTGTAATTCTGTGCTTAAATTTGATGAAAGATGTTTTGGACTCTGGACTTCCAACCCTGCCACTGACTTTGTGACCTTTTCCTCCAGTTACGTGAGGTCTTTGGGTTACACTGCAGCAACCTTGTCTGTGGCACAGTGCTTGTTTATGAAAGGAGAAAGCTGAGTTATGTGTGCCTTCAAACACATGGTCATAAAAGGTTTCGATGCTGTTGCTCCCCAGATTGGCAAACAAGCACTATTCTTAATAGTCGTGCATTTCTTAGAGGTTTCCTGTCCTGCGTTAGGGAAAATACAACAGCAAAGGAACCCTGTGAACCTGTCAGAGTTGCAATGTGTCTGTGTTGTTTCCTTCAGGACCACAATGTACAGCCACCAGAGTAGATGACTTCTGGGAACTAGAAGCAACCTATATGACATGGGATAAATGTCACTTTTTCATCAGTGAAAGGAAGCCAAAAATGGATATTGTGTGCATTTGCCTGGATAACTGTTCTGATAGGTGGGCCCTAAGAATGGTGCTCAGCATTTTAGGAACATTGGACATGTGGGAATCTTCAAATTACTTAAAACTCTGGCTAAGGAGCTCAGATCAGTGAGATTTCCACCAGTCTGAGGAAAATTCCTGAAAAATCTGATCAAGTCTTTCCCAGACTGTCTCATATTCATATAGCAGAAAGACAAAGGGATGCAAATTCATCAAACTATGCTTTGGAGTCTGATTGTGAGAAGTAAGTTATTATTCTTTGGATTATTTCTTTTTTTTTTTACAGTTCTGTGTTATTTGTTGGCTCACAGATCTTTCTTTTTCTTTCTCACACCTCACACTTTGTCATGACAGCCTCAAAGCAATTTCTACCAATATTACATTAACAAAACTCACTCAGTAATGCAGGTGCAGTAAAACAAAAATGAAAATGAAACCAACAAAAACCAGGAGAAAAAAACATGACAGAACTGCTTTGTTTCCCAAATTATCATCATGCAGTCCAGACATGGAGAAGCAGCGAACAGCTATCGCACTGTCGGTAATACAGAAAAACTCTTAGAACAATGGAAGCAGCCTCCCATGTTCAGAACGTCAGCTGTCAGTGGGAATTAATATCCATCAGTTCTTCATCATCGTCTGGTGTTTCACTACTGGGCTGACCCAGAAGGTGTGTTCACGAGGTCAAGGGGAAAGACAAAGCACATTGGATTGTAACTTATCCAGTTAAAGAGAGTATTATCAAACTAAGCTGTCGTTTTTAACTGTCCTTTGGGGACTGTAGTGGAATCTCAGTCCCTTTTTAATGAATAGAAATTTTGACCATAACGGTAAAAGCAGAACAAATAAAAGCAGAATAAACAAAAGCAGAATAAATACTTTTAAGTGTTTGACTTGGATCTTTTTTTTTCTTTTCTTTTCTTTTCTTTTCTTTTTTTTTTTTTTTTTAATTATTACTGTTTTAAAGCCAGCCGCAGCATATAGGGTTAAAGATGTAAAATCTCTGCATGGTGCAATAAAACTGATACTGAAATAGTGTCCCCCTACTGTAGGAGGAATCTGCAATCAGGACTTCCAAGCACATGCAAAAAATAACTCTTGGATCAGTCTTCTTGTCTTCCAGTAGACTTGGCAAGAAAGACAAGCCATATGTGAAGCCAGCCATATATCAGTTATGTGGTCTTAGATATTTGCAATAAAACAAAGGACTTTGCTGTCAGCTCTCTTGATTTCGTGAAGCTTTTACAGCTCACAGCTATGTCCCTTTATCAAAAGCCACAAAGTTATCCTTAGACATGTGCATTTCTTAGGGAAAATATTCTCTGAAATAGCTATTTATGATTAAATCCATCAGGGAAAGGCGAGGACATGAAAGGACCTAATACAGTCAGTTTCAACCACTCTGAATGCATCTAGATACAACAAGTGGGTGTAAAACCAATTCAAACACAAAGAAATAATACTGGGGGGCTGGGGGAGGGCAAAGGAGTTAAAATACACATACACAAGACAAGAAGATCAAGAAGAAAATCTTTGTGACAGTGATGTGGATGCCCTGGCAAATTAAGTGGAACTAAGACTTCATCCCTGAATTCCTCCTGGCCATTTATTTAAACATTATTAGCTGGCAGCTTCATACAGGGATCGTGTTAGGAGTGGGTTCAAAGAAAGAATTTTATAACAGTGCTTTTCCCAGCTAATTCTGGGTGGACAGCCTGCACACAAGGAACCAAAAGGAAGGCTGGCGAATAGTTCAGGGTGAGCCATGAAGTGAGGTCAGGAGCTAATGAATAGCTGACACCCTGGACTTGCAAAACCATGTGGATGTGAATGGCCCTACGCGTATGATTACTCACATATGTGAAGTTCAGTGTGTGCTCAAGCTCGGGATAAGAACTGGTAGCTTTATTTGATGTAGTGGTAAAAGGAGTCAGGGAAGGGATTTAAAAAGTGGTGTGATTACGGCAGCGTTTTTCTGAACTGGTCTTACAGAAAAGGCTTAAAAGTATGGAACTGCTACAAAACTTATAGGGTTTATTATAGAACAGCAGTCATGGCTTCGGCAAAGTTTGTGTAAATTTCAAGACTATAATGACAAATGTTGATTTTTTTAATCAACTATTATTAAATATTACATTATAAACAACAGTAAAACCCCAGTGGACAGGTTAGGATTTCTGTAGACTTTGGAATACTTTTTTATAGCTTTCTTCTTGGGAAGACCCTGACTTTTTAAAGTGTTTGAGCTTTTTAGGTCCAATTCGGTGAAGCAATTCAGCTAACTTTATGCAGTTTGTGTCTCTGGAATCAGTGGCTTACAATCATGTATGTGATTAAGGACCTTGCCGTGTCATCCAGGTTGTCTTTTTTTTTTTTTTCTCCCCCCTCCACCCCCCCTCCCCCGCCCTTTATAAAAATTAAGAAGAAAAACCTTAATATTTACTCCAGTCCCCCCCCCCTTTTTTTTAAAATCCCTCTACATGAAATCTTCTCAAATAATCTTTTTAATCAGTTCATGGATCCAGATACCAGTGAAATATTTCCTTTAGAATGAGTATGTCTTACTAATGTCCTGCTCAAAATCATGCTGTTTCTGTGGACTCGGTACATAAAGCCTAAGGGCTCGTATTCAGGCATACTGCTATAGCTAAGTTTGTAATTTATATCTCTAGACAGGGCAACAAATTCTATTATACAAATATTTGAAGCTATCACAAGCAGAGCAATACTTTAAAATAATCCTTCACTCAGAAGTTGCACTTGCAGCTCTTTTCAGTAACTTTTCATTATTTCACCACAGGGGAACAGTTTCAAGGAATTATTATACTAACCATTATATTAAAAATGAGTCCTGGAACTCCACCCCCACCCCAATAAATATCATTTAACATTTATTGTTGTGGAAATATGTAACAGAGAAGTCAAGAGGGTTTTTCTTTTTTTTTTCCTTCTCACGAAGGTATGAAAATATTAACAAATGCTCAGATCTCCACTACTCAAAATATTATGGGTCAGATCCAAGAAGAGAGGAGAGGTCAGTGCTCCATCATCACGGCTTTATATCTTTATGGGCTTTAGGGCATAATAGCCTGTGAGGAAGCCTGGTTAAAAGATGGGAAGGAAACCTGAAAAAGGTTAATTATGGCACGCACAGCATTTGACAGTTCCTTTTCAATCTGATTCAGCTCAGCTGTGAATGCCGTTGTGTCCTTAGCACAAAGATCCAGCTCACTGCCACACTACTTGCTGTCACCCCAAGGCTGTGCCATGGGTTGCCCAAACCCAAATGCCGTGTGTTTTCCAAAGGGTGCACCTGCTTTGCTGTGGATCTGGTGCTTAGAGCTTTCTGTCTGAAACCTTAACACCCAGAACTTGTTTTGACAGTCTGGGTTATGTTCGTTAGGAAGCCCAAGGACTGAGTATTTCTTGGGGGAGGTGGGGAGGAGAGGGGAAGAAGCACAAACAAAACAAAAACTTAAGCCTGTGACTAATTGCCTGAAAGGATGTGAGCAATTCGGCTCCACTTAATTGAATGTGGGCTTAAATTAAAAAGAAAGAGTAATTGCCTTCAAAATTTTGCATTGCAGATTGCTGGCCTCTTCTATACATTAAGTGAAAGCCTTCGAGCACATGTGTCAGTGGTGTTGCTGACAGGAACCCAAATATCCTGTTATATGCATCTGCATTCAGAGGACTTCATTCTAGAAGGGATTAGCCTGCATTATATTGATGGTTTTATTTCCAAGATGAATTTTCATGAAAAAGGTGTCATGATTTTGGCTAGAAATTTCAAATCATGACCATGCCTTCTAACTGCTGGCTGCTTTCCAAACATTTCCTGATCAGAAGACCTGAAAATAGTACATTATTTTTCAATGTAAAAATAAATAATTTTTGCCTTTAGAGCCAAGTCTGTACATTTTAACACAAATTTTCCACTGATTTAAAAAAAAAGCTTCAGTTAAGCAAAGCCATACCTGAGTTAAGCATGAATAACCAAGGAGCAGAGAGTCAAGGATTCACCCGTGAAAAGTACAGAGCCCAGTTATGAGGCCTTTTAAAATAAAAATCATGAATTAAAATATTTTGTCTGCACACTGGCATTGCCATTTATTCTTTATATCAAAGCAGCATCCACAACTTCTAGCCCTATTGTGCTATGCACAAAAACACAGAACAAAAGAAATGTCCTACCTCTCAAAATACTTCGCTGCAAGAGCAACAAAGACCCTTTGTTTGCTATTTAAGCAAGATTGGTGGACATCATCTCTAAGCAGAAGCTCTGAGAATCAGCCTTTTCCATCCTCTTCCAAACATGCATATGCACATTTTTTCACATGAGTCTGCTACAGTAAAAGGACTCCTAAAGAAAAAGAATTGAGCAGAGCAAAAGGAAAATATTACTTTATATTAATAACAAATGGAGTGCACAATGCATTCCACATACAAAGGTTACCCATTTATAGAGCTGGAAGCCAAGGGCATTTTAAAACTTAAAGATCCCTTAAATAAACATATTGGTTTAAGTAGGAAGCAAATATTCTTAGCTCAGCAGGTAGTTGGTATCTAAATCACATTCAGACTTCACATAAATACACGTGTCAAAGCATTTATCTAGTAATAAAAAAACAACTCTTAAGGAATGCAGTTCAGATAGGGAAGTGTCAGTTATTTTGCACATTTCCTATTTCCAGCTCATTAGTTTCAGCTTTTGACAGGGGTGGAGCTGAAAGAAATCCTGTGGAGGTTTTTCTCTCCTCCCAATTTCACATGAATAAACAGAGGGAGGGAGTCCCCTGCCTGTCTGCCAGGCTCTTATCTATCATATTTAGATGCTAGATGCTGTCAGATATTAGATAGTGATGCCTGTAGGTATTGCCAGTTACTGGGAAATTAAACCTGGAATAGCAGATACTCCTTTCCTTTCCCAAACTAACTTTGCTTTAGGAGTAGGTTAGGACATCCTTCAAAAAATGTTGATGTCCAGACAAATGTGACAGGATTATATTTCTGTCATTCATTACTTGCACCTGATTATATATTTTTTTTCTCACTCTGCCCATGTTCTCTTAGCAGCACCCCATCTGCATCTTTGCTTTCGCCTACATTCTTACATTCCTCTCAAATCCAGATCCTCCCACTCCAGAAGTGGTAGGTTTAGACTTACACTGCTAATTTTTGTTTAAACTCTCCTCATGTAAGAAGCCTCCGTGTGTATTAGAAATTATTAAGAAATTCTGTGTTTTCAAGATCACAGCCAATGTAAATAGCCATTTTTCCTTGATTTTCCCCCCCAAATATTTCAGAAAATGAAGGTGTTTCTCTAGGGAAAAGAGGCAGTGAATGTAAGGGGGATTTCTTGGAGTATGCCCCTATGACCACTAGCAATCAAGTTAGGAATTAGTACCGTTGTGCTAGAAGTTGCACACCCCTGTAAGCTGAGATGAGATAACCACGTGGGCACACTTTTCCCTCCCAGCAGTAAAGTAAACCTAGCCATCATAAATGAAAAAATGGGAGACTGTGTGCAGTCAGGTACTGGGTTTCAGCAGAAGGTTAGTAACTTCCAGCTGATGGAAGGTGACTCCTTTAGACACTGGCTGCCAGCACACAATCTAAACACTTTGGAGTGGTGCTTTAAGTGATGTAACTTAACATCATATCCACCTGGTTTATTCTTTCTTTCATAATCTTGCCTGCACAGGCACTGTCCTAGGTTTTTTTGTTTGTTTGTTTTTGGGGGTTTTTTTTAGTAAGATCCATTAAAAAAAGCTGAAACTAAAGTAAAATGTGAGTGCATATTTGTGTGTGCATGTCTTCATGTGGATGTGTGCGTGTATGCAGCTGTGTGCTTGGCTTACAGAGGGTAAAGACAAAAATATGGCACGCCCCTTTGAATCAGAGAGATCTCAAATGATACTTTGCACATGTGGGACCATCCACACCTTAGGATCATCCTTTGTAAAAACTCCATGTGGACCTTGAGGTGCTTTTACTGCTCCATGTGTGAACTGCTACAGCAAAATGCCTGGCTTTCATTTGATGCTCAGGTGGAATTTCAGTCTGATACCTATCGCCTTCTAGACTTGCTCGTATGATGCTGTTCCTAAAGTCTCCATGCTTTTGAAAAAAAAGAGAATTATGACTTCTTCTAAAACCATTCTCCATATAGGGATATAGGTGAAATGAATGAGCCAGGACTTTTATTACCAATGGGTAGGATGGGACCTTGGTCTGCATTAATTTGTAAGCTAGCTGCGGCAGCAAAGGCCATACCCTGTGTAATTTCTCTGTTTGGTTCAAATCTCAAATTGTGTAGCACCATCATAAAGGTGGTGCAGCTTCCAGGATTTTGAGGGATTATTAAATACGGCAGCAGTGGAGATCTGGAGATGTTGTCTGACTTCTCTTTCACACATCCAGTAGATCAGGAGTTTGCCCACTGTGGCTGGTAAGGTATTTTAGTGTGCATGAATGCAGAAACAGACCCAAAAGTAGATGCATCCTTAAGGAAGAAAAGTCTTGGTGATGTAAAATTCTATTTATTCAAAAGTAAGGCATAAATAGCTGCTCATCAGTCATGCAAGATTTTCATTAGGAAAAAAAAAAAAAAAGGTAAACAGGTACCCCACTTATTAAATAAAGACAAAACACTAAATCAGAGTTGGATACAAACATTATTTGGTGCCTTCCTTATTTTGAGTTTTCAACTGTCCTGTCCAGATTCTGAAGCTAACAATAGCTAATAAGAAAATAAGCAAACCAAACACGAATAGCATTTAGTTTAGAGCCCATCAGATGGCAAGACGAGCCCGAGCCACGTCTCATAGATGTTCTGGATACTGGGTTCAGTGGAGAAGATGCTGAACTAACAGTAACAGAAATATAATCCTGCCACTGTTGATCATTTTTCACAAATTCACAGTTTGTTGTTTGATATGCAACTATGAAAAGTTACTGTTTTTCCCCATTTTTTTTTTCTTCTCTGTTAGCCAATAAAGTGAAACCAGAACATCAGTGTTATTTGGAAATATATTTATGTTTGTTTTCCCTATAAAAAGAGATAATAATGTTATGTTCCAATAATATTAAGTTGCAATGTTATTTGCAAGATTGCAGAGCTTTTAATTTTCTGATTATTTCCACAGTGGGAGTTTCAGCTCAATTTCTACCAAGACACTTCTATCTGTTTCGGTTATTTTTTTATTACAGCTAGAAGCAACAATAATTGCCTTTAGTGTATGAAAACATGACTGAAGAGACAATTGTTGTCCCTAAAGACTAAAATCATCAGCATACATTTTTGATGTAAAATTTTTGTAAATTAATTGCAAGGTCCTATAAATATTATATTTACTAAAATTGTGTTGTCTGCTGTCTTCAAAGAAACAATCTTTCTTTTTTTTTTTTTTTTTTTTTTTTAAGCTATACTTCATACACAGTACATTTCCTGAGGCAGAAAACAAAAACATGGAACAAAATATTAGCCTTCTACTTTTGTAATTTTACATTCTACTACTTTTCTTTTCCAACTCTGGGATTTCTTTTTAATACAATTCTGGAAGGATACAGAAAAAAATATATCAGTAACAATCTCAATATAATCAAGCCTTATTTTCAGTTTTTCACTATTCACCTGTTCAAAAAATTTAATTATCCATCCCAAATGATAATGCAGTGGTTTTGCATTTAATTTGGTCACAAATCAAGAAAAAAGTTCATAATGTCAAACATTTCTTAGAATAGTTTTTTCCACAATTTCTATTCAGAAATGGTCAAATGAAATATTTTCTATATCCTCTAATTAAAACATTTCAAATTGAAGTACTCCCATCCATAGTTATATCTTGGGGGAAAAAAATATGTATTGAGACTTCTAAAGGAATTATCCTCTACAGCCCCCCATAGAGGAACCTGACAGACTGTCCAGGACCTGGAACTGCAGTTGTCTAAAGTTTCTGAAATAACACGGGTAGATGCCAAGATTAATAATCTAATTAAAATGACACTACTTTGTTTCCATTTTTCCCGGTAGAGAAATAAACTACAGTCAGCTTTTTACTGTGAAAAAAAAAACCCCAAAAAACAAAAAACAAAAAAACAAAAAACAACAAACACAAACAAACCAACCCCAAACCAACCAACCAACCAAACAAAAAAAACCCAACTGGATTTTGATTTTTAAAAAACTGATCTTTAACCAGACACTAACATTTTTTCAGCTGTGTTAGCTCAAAGTCCGGTGTGTCCTGTGCAATCCAGATATAGAGAAATTTCACATGATTTATGGGTACATGGCAAAGCACTCAAGATACACAGATTATGTGCTTTTCTTATCTTTGCATTTGACTGCAGAAGCTACAAAATATTTTGGGTAATTAAGCTCACAGGCTTTTTTTGAAGGAGGTGGGCAGTGTTACAGCTAGCATCAAGAACAGTGATTTGTTCAAATAGATATTGCAGTAGATTTACTCTAATCAGAATGGTGGTCCATCCTCTTTAGCCGGCAGTACATGCACTTATATCATCTAATATTAGCAAATTTGCTCCTAGAAAGACAGTAGAAAAACTAGGAAAAATCATTACTCAGAAATCATGCTTTCATAAGAAGATATCTCCAGAGAGGATTAGGGACCAGATTACACAACCAGAAATATCTGAGGACATAACTTGGCATGTCCTTGACAATTTCAGAAAAGGGCAGCCTGTAGTTATTTACTTATTTTTGAAACCTCAGTACCAGAAGGTCCTATTTTGAGCTAGAGATAGGAACACATTTTCTCGCATGCCAGTGTAGACCGGTGTGGTAGAAGGGCTCCAACTCACCTGCCAGGACAAGCAAGAAGGTAGGTGTCCTCTGGGGCATTGGAATTCATCTCCAAGTAATCCAAATGAATAACAATGTTCTTCCCTGCTGTAATACCATTGTGATCAAGCTCTCAACATGATTTACAAACTCTATGGGATTAACCAATAATATGCTGATTAACCAATAACTATTGAATCATCTTTCACTTCAGAAAAAGATTATTGTATTCAACTTGGAAAATATTGTACTGCTGGCTTCAAACCACTAACACGGAACAAGCACTGTATTTCAGTGCCAATAAACACTGTATGGTATGTTAGCCCAAGAAGTCTATATCTATATCTATGAAAATAAGTGGGAACAGAAATAATAATTGAATTCTAAGTGATTGTGCATCATCTATCTGCATTCATATTTTAACACTTAAACATGTTTCACCACCTAGGAATAAGAAAGGGTTAAACAACAGCAGATTTCCTGTGCTAGATAACTTAATAAAAAAAAAATCAGGGTGCTTTTTAAGAACAACAGACTCACTGTAGGATGGTAATCTTTGGTATACCTTTTTTTTTTTTTTTTTTTTTTTTCCCCACAGCGAAAATGTAGGCAAGACAGACTTTGCTATAATTCTTCCTAATTGCTCTAATGTATTTCATTTTATTTTAGTGTTTTCAGTTTATAAAAACAGTTAGCATCAGTTTGTTTCCAGTTTTAATGAAGATAAATTCCTTCTTTTCCCCCTGAAAAACTTCACAATATGGTTGGAAATGTCAGCAATAATTAGACAAAATGCTTGTGAAAACATAAAATAGAAACAATACATCTTTTTATAATGGAATCAGTTTGTCTGATTATCTCAAACAATGTACATTTCCAACTGCCCAGGAGGGTCATTAGAGCTTATGAAAATCAAACTCTGTTTTTTCTGCTTCATACATCATGGACAACAATATTGTCTCCAGGATCATTATATACTGTCTGGCTTTATAAATATATGCTAGACTTCCTTGAGCTACAGTGAACCTGGAGCATGAAATGCATTCAAAAAATAAAAACAGAAAAAAAAAAAAAAAAAAAAAAAAACAACCAAAAACACAGACCAAAAGAAAATCATGTTATTAACTACATAACTGTTACATAGGAATTATAGAAGAAAAGATAACCTCACTGAATACAGTAGTCAAGGGACCTTGATTAAATTCCGTCTTCAGTCACAGATTTCCAGTATAGCCTCAGGAAAGTCTTTTCTACCCTATGCACAATGAGGGCTATTTGTCCCTTAAAGACATGTTTGTGACAGTGCTTCTTTCTTGTCTAGGTGTGAAGTCTAATTCAGAAGTTTCTGTTATTCCTTTGAGATACAGTCAGAGAATAGACAAGAGTATCACTTCTATCTTTTTTCCCAGTTGTAGAAATGGGTCTAATACCCCTGCCCCCACTGGGGAGCTCGTGGATGCAATGCATTAGTGTGTGAGAGGCATTCAGATACCATGATGAGAAGGGCCATTTAGCAAGTAAAATCCGGATGGAGTAGGAGGCATAGAGCTACAGTTGCCACTCTACATCAAAAATAGTTTAGTGCAAAACTAAACAGGGCAAGTCTGATAAGTTTATCATATGATCAATTATCATCCTGCACTCTAGGAATCTGGAAAGCTATTTGAAAGGTGACGTTTCCACCTGTTTCGTTTGTTTTCCTGTAAGCATTGCAATACGTTTGTTCTGCCCTGTGGTTTAAGCACCTTGCTCTTTCTCAGTGATGGTGGGTTTTCAGTCTTCAGTTGTGTCTTTCAGATTCAGCAACAGTGTCACCCAGCAGGATGGAGTTCTAGGAATGCTGCTGCTTCATTTGGAACAGGGTCCTGCTATATCAGTTGCCAAAGTGCCCAAGGAAAAACTGAATCTTACAGCAAGAGTGTAAAAACACACAACAATTTAATTAAAAATTGCATGTTCTAAGCCTTTTACAAATACAAAAATCAGCTGAAGATCCTAAGCTGTGTCTGGAAAATGTGGTTTAAAAAATCAAATGCGTTACAAAAGTAATCTGCTCTAACCAAAGCAGGTATTTCTCCTCTGTAGTACTAGTGCACATATGCTCTTGTTAATACAAGCAAATGCTCAACAATAATGAAATCTATATTGGTTGCAATGTTCTAGCCCAAAGTAGACATGATGCTAAAAACTATTTTTAAAACATATGAAGGAATTAATAAATAAAATCCTTCTGCTACTCCAAACTTGCAGTGGAGCAGTTCCTTTCAGCCAAGCCTTCAGTGTAATATATTGGAGCACATTTTCACTTCTGGTAAATGCAGCATATGTTCCCTGGCTCTCCACATATTCTAACACTGCTGAGGGTTAGATCAGCCCTACCAGAGTAGGTTTATTTGAAGGAGGAGGAGGAAGGCTAAGGGACTAAGGTCTGTCCACCCTACTTAAGCCTCCCATGGCACAAGAGGAGGGAGAAGTTACCCACACTACCAGTTGCAATATGGTTGGATATGCTCCACAATAAAATGCTGAGCTCCATTATCAACCTTAGACGAGGGTTTTGTTCTTAATTAACAGAAACCAAAGCAATGAAACAGTATCAACACACTTTGCTTTGGTTCAGTTTGTTCCTTTTGCATGTTGTTTTGCTCCTCCAGAAGTTGCTGAGCATTTCCACTTCACCCAGTAATTCCTCAGCTAGCCACACAGCCCAGTCAGGATCACAGGGCCAAACTATTCCACCTCTATGCTCATATATTTCTTGACCACTGAAGTGCAGATTCATTGCCAGAATAAGCACAGATTTTGGAGATTGGAACAGCAGAGGAGTTACACTTCTCTCTCTTGTGTCTCCTACAGCATGACGCAGCACAGAAAGCAAAGACCAGGGAAAAAAAAGCCAGACTGAGACCCCACGGTCCTGTAGACAACATTTTCAGACTTCATCATCGAAATAAAATTTGAGAAATCACCAATCAACAGCTCAGTTCCACCAGAAGGAAAAGGCCAAATTTGGGCCAAGATACAAATTCACACATGAAGCTTCTGCATGGTAAATAGCTGGTGTTTGCAAGGGCAAACAAAAGAAATTTTTGGAAGAAACATCAGCTGGGAGGACAGGCCAGCTGTCTTAGCTCTCCAGAGCAGACTGAAACAATAACAAATGGCACAGAGGAATGGGAGATGAATTTTCACCTTGTGTGTTGGTACTGCAGTGGAAAGGACATAATACAACCTCCTGACAAGCTGATTGTCCCCACACCCCCATCTGAAATCTGTGACTGTGTCAGGACTTGATTGCAGGTCCATGTTCTCTGCCATAGACACCAGCCTGCCTCAGTTCCCCAGCCCACTGCCCTGCCCCTGCATGCTTTATTCTTTGAGAGATGGAACCTCAAGAAGCTTAACTGTAGCATTTTCCCATCAGCCTCATTTTTCCATGTCATGTACTCATTTCTGATATTTTCCCACTTGTGTTATTTGTTTGCTGAAGCTGTTCCATTCATGGAGTTCAATAAATGGTGTTTGCCATCAGAACAATTTGATTCTAGTTCTAATTATAGCAACAAGCTGCTTTCTTGAAACATATTACGGGTGTTTCATTATTTTAAATTGTTATCTTCCATATTAATTACAGAAACAGTTGATCTTTTCTGAGAAGCCAGCAGCTGCAAAGTCCTTCCCTTCCTAAATGTCTCATTTTAATTGGTGAAACACCAGGTAAAAATCGAGTTGTAGTACAAATCTTCACAAGATATGTAAGTTATAACATACTGCCTCCAGATTCCATAGTTTTACACCATTCAGGTGTATTCAGCCTTAGTATAGATCACAGCAAGCCGCATGCTGCACAGCTCAATTGCAAACACAAAGCCCCTACATAAATCACACAGCAATGGCAACATTACTAATAGGACTATCAGAATCAAAGGAAGCAAAGCAATGCATCTAAGAGCCTGCATCATTATGCTGTATGACTTTTTTGTGGTATTGCTGGAGAGACTTTTCCTCTCCTCTCCTTTCCCTAGACCCGCTAGATTAAGAATGGGAACGAAAAGGAACAAAACTCCAGGAACAGTCTGTACACTATAGTCCTACAACCATAAGGACCAGTGGTCTGGTACTTATGGCAAGGCATTTTACTGAGCTAACTCATCACCTTTGCCACAATTCAACGTTTGCTCTTCTGTCAGTCTTCTGCTATCACATATTTCTAGTCACTTCACTGTAATCCCTGAATGGAGCACAGCACAGCACATGGAGCAGTTGCTAAGGCTGCTGACAGCAGCATCATACTTTCAGCCATACTTACCCAAAGACCTCTGCCTTTTTTAAGCAGTGATTGAAAATTACTCCTATTTATAAAATGCACAGTAGCAAAAGTTTCCAGTGGTAGGATGGACTTTTCCTCCCCACTGAAACAGTTACTAAGAATCAGAGAGGAAAAAATTATGTTGGAAGTGAAAAAAATATGCTACCAGCAGTGGTAAGTTCCTTAGTATTTCTTTTATGTTTAAAACTAGTATTTTGGGTAAAACATCAGTATTTTCTTTATCTATTTCTTTATTTAGAAAAAGTTCTCTAAGGATGGGAGGTAAGTTCTACGACCTTGTAGATCTCTTCTGACCTGAAATCACTGACATTTTATCAAATCCTTTCCACCATAAGATAGCTGGGAAACATTTACATTGTTTAAGCATGGAGTTACCTTTTTGCAGTGATTAGGAGCTGGCCAAATATAAATGTGCTTGGAAGATAGCGACTCAGCTTCTCAAATGAAGTATTGATTGAAGATAAAAACTTTTTTTTTCTTTAAATGGTATGAATAAAATCTAGATAACGTTGAGATACTTTTGAATAGGAGCTTTTGAAATCCCGTCATTGATCACATTAGACATACAAGGCAGGGGGGAAAAAAAAAGAAAACAAAAGAAAAGAAAAGAAAGAAAAGAAAAGAAAAGAAAAGAAAAGAAAAGAAAAGAAAAGAAAAGAAAAGAAAAGAAAAGAAAAGAAAAGAAAAGAAAAGAAAAGAAAAGAAAAGAAAAGAAAAGAAAAGAAAAGAAAAGAAAAGAAAGAAAAGAAAAGAAAAGAAAAGAAAAGAAAAGAAAAGAAAAGAAAAGAAAAGAAAAGAAAGAAAAGGAAAGGAAAGGAAAGGAAAGGAAAGAAAGTAAAAAAGAAAAGAAAAGAAAAGAAAAGAAAAGAAAAGAAAAGAAAAGAAAAGAAAAGAAAAGAAAAGAAAAGAAAAGAAAAGAAAAGAAAAGAAAAGAAAAGAAAAGAAAAGAAAAGAAAAGAAAAGAAAAGAAAAGAAAAGAAAAGAAAAGAAAAGAAAAGAAAAGAAAAGAAAAGAAAAGGAAAGAAAAGGAAAGAAAAGGAAAGAAAAGAAAAAAGAAAAGAAAAAGCTAAAGAGAAAAGTGAGAGAAAAAAGGGGGAAAGAAAAAAAAAAACCCAACCAAAAAAACCCAACAACAAACAAAAACCTAGAGCTCAACCAATCAATTCAACATTCTCCCCCAGGAACCAATGAACCAAGAGTAGTATAAATCAAGAGTTTATAATAAAAGACTAATGATCCTTTTCCCAAAAAATCAATAACACTCCCAAACATGTTTCAACCAATAAAGTAAGATTTTGCAATGATGACTAGTCCAAAATAATGCTTAGATCAACCAGATAGTTACAACTGTGGTTTTCTGTACTCCACTTTCATTTTCCCTTTCTTACATGTCCCTCCCGCTTTGCATCAGACCAATTAATATCTTTCCTTCCCTAACAGCTCTCTAGATAATTCACAGAAGCATTTGTCTGTGTGGCCTAGCATTAAACAGAAACTATCAAACAGTCAACTCCTATCTCTTCTATAGAATTAATGTCATGTTAACTCTTACCATGCCCTGTTGTTATGTGATATGTAAATGAGGTATTTTAAAGAAGTTATAATATATTTCTCTCACATCCTCAGCAGTCTCATGATTTAATCCAGGATGCAGTAAGCCTGCTTTAGTTACAATATGGGAATTCTTCTTTTAATTGCTAATTTTAGCCTTACTAATCTAAGTAGAAATCACAAAGAGAATCCAATGGTCTTTATAATACAGAATCTGAGCTGAAGTTTTGTTGGGCTTGATACATGCACAAAATTTTATGACTGGCTGTTAAAACATACAAGAAAGCAAGCTGAGGAAAAGTTGGCTGGGGCAAGGAGAAGGAGGGGATCAAACTATGTGAATGAAGCTTATATTCATACTTCAGGGTAATTCATACTCCACCTTTTATTATTATAAAAAATCACTTTTATTAAAATAAGGCGCTCTTATCCTTGGAGTACTCACTCACCTCTATAAGTAACAGTATTCAGGGTCCCATTGTATTCCATTACGATGATTAACAGCCTCCAATTAATTTTTACTATAGTAGTCCAATGCATTGGGAACACTTTGATCATTATCAGCACGTGGCTCATCTTCTGTGGTCTCATTAATGACATGACTCCAGCAACCATGCAAAATTGCAGTGCTGGGTCAGTGCAGGTGTGGTCAGATCCCTTTTCATCTCAGGGACTCCATTTTGTCCCTAAAACACAGAGGTAACATCAGAACTGTGCCTTTTGACATTGCTTTATCAGCCAGAGTCAGTCTGCTAAAGGGAACACGTGCGCTGGATCTCGTGGAGCGGCCAGCAAGCAGTGACCCACGCAGATGTGCACTGCAAGTGCATCCACACTCGGAAACAAGATGCTTCAACAGAGCAAAGTATGGGACAATGTTTAATTTTATTCTGGTCTGACCAGATTGTAAAGAACTGTTCAGATGCTAGGACTAATTCCACAGGCCCAGGACCTGGGTGCCAAAGCACTTGTACAAGTATCTATGCTTTAACCCTAGTATGGCTTCTCTTTTCCACCTCAGGTCACTAGGCTTTGTACAACTCCCTTCTGTAAGTGCTTACAAATTCCGGCTCATTCACAGGCAATCGAATGTATAAATCTGTTGTGTGCACAAGATTATGTTTTCCTCTTCATGGGCTACACTGCTTTCCCAGAGCTTATTTCACCCTGCCTGCTAAAGCATTTTTCACCTCACTTCCCAAGACCGAGGCAACATCTGTGTGGCCCATGGTGACCATGCAGCAGGGTGCAGGGCAGGCAGCAGTGATGAGTATGGGGATGCCAAGGAGGAAGATTCCCTCCAACTCAGTCATGTTTGACTAACACTGTAGGCATGATATAAGGTCATCAGGGCATTTACAATCCTGCTGCTTTATGAGAAGAAAATCTGAGGTCCTTGTGCATGAGTAATCTTTATAAAAAAAGAAGTCAGGAGATAACTATCCAAATAATCTGCTGATCCAGGGGATACTGACCTCCAGCTGACGTGGAGAACTGCAGAACTTTCAATTAACTAATTCATTATCAAAGTCTTCCTTGTGACAGAATCAAAAATTAACATCACCATTCCACAGACAGTAAATTAGGACAGGAAAATAAAGCAACTTGACTGAGATCAATAAGAGCCCAGACGAAAATGAGACCCTTTTTTTGGTTCATAGATTATTCTAACCCTTAATGCACTCATTATGTACTCCCTGAAATCACCAAGCTGCAGGCGGGCAGGCTGCAAGAAAGCAGTAGTAGCAACCATGCATTTAG
This sequence comes from Falco rusticolus, assembly GCF_015220075.1. Classification (NCBI taxonomy): domain Eukaryota; kingdom Metazoa; phylum Chordata; class Aves; order Falconiformes; family Falconidae; genus Falco; species Falco rusticolus. Next base: position 39,158,024 of record NC_051193.1, on the reverse strand, counting down.
TCCTACGGAGACAAGTTTCTGCCTCCCAAAGGCCATGTAGAGAGCGTCGGGTACTGTTGCAGAGAGCACAGAGCACCACCAGCAGCCATGGCACCTTTTACACTTGGTAATAAATGAACACAACCAGCTATGTAGAATTTATCTGTTAGTACTGACAGTTGTTAAAGACCATGTAACTGTCTGTAATGTATATAAAATTATTGACATCGTATGTGTTTATATTTAGGTTAAACAACTATATTGTTTTTATAAAAGAAAACTGTTTCTGGAAACAATAGGCCAAATTGCTTTTTCTTGCGAAGAACAATGATGTAATGCTGCCAGTACCAACAATTTTTATTACAGAATCTGCTAAGTGAAAACACAAGGCTCTTTAACGACATGTATCTTACAAAGCACTCCAATGCATGCTGATGCTGTTTTGCTTTGTTTGCTAGTCAAGATGGGTAACAGCAACTTGTATTTTGCATTTTGCTCATTATTGCACTTTTCCTGTGTGTGCTTCCTCCTGCTTTCCTTTCTCTTTCATGAAGGCAGGTATACAAAGCCCCATTTCTTGTGAATTTTTCACGATGAGAACTAGTTGATGAAATCGGAGTCAGCTGAAGGGAGGAAGTCAAGTCCTTCTGGGATGTGCAAGGGGCCAGAAGGAAAAGAGAAGGGAACTGAGATGGAAAACATACTCTTGTCAACAAAAATAAGCAAGGCTTCCCAAAATTTGGAGATTACGCAGTCATGGTCACCACAGTAAATATATTCTGAACAGTATCTTGGACCATCCTATTAAAAACCAGTTTAAATATACAGCTATAGCACAGTTTGCAACAGGGCTGCATATTTGAGATGTATTTCAGTAGCTGTGATTGTAAAATAGAGCAAAAGCAAGGAACCTTGCCATTTGCCATTTAGAGGCAGTTTAAAACAAAGTTTTCAACTTTTCACCATAGCTGACAGGTTAGAGATCCACCAGATGTGGAGAAGATGCAGCATACTGACTGAGAGCATAAATTCTTTTTATATTTAGGTTTAGAATGGATCTCTGTCACTGAAATGTTAATCACTCAATAGAAAAAACACTGGATTTTACAAATGCAAAAATTAAGCTCTCATGCTTCGCACGATAATGAAATATGCAGCATTTATTGTTGTCCTTACCTTTGAACTGCAGGTAACTGTACAGAAATGTTACAGGACAGAGATTCACTTGTGAAATATTCACGAGCTGATGTCTTTGCAGCCCCATGGGACCTGTGAAGAGCTCTTTTTTTCCCCCACATCTCTCTCTCAGACTTTAAATAATGAGGAGCAGAAAAGGTATGAGACAACATGTCTGTGTGTCTCCTTTGAAATCTTTTCTTACATTACCTTGTTATCTGTGCTCAAGAGCAGCAGGTATTCCAGCAGTTCAGAGTGTATCCACAGCAAAAACACCCAGCAAAACAGAGTGCCAGCAGACACAGCTTTCAGTTCCACGTCCAGTCAGCAAAACACAAAACCAGTACGTGGAGGGAGTGGTGGCACAGCTGAGTGTTTGGGGGGTTGCATGTGTGAGGAGGTGTGAAGGCAGAATTTTTGCCAAAGCAGGCAGTTAGGAAAATAGATATTTATTATCCATCCTGGAAAACCACCACTGTTTCCTACTCTGCACTCACAAAATGCCTTTGTACAGACAGTTATCAAACTTCCTTAGTATTACAGCCTGGATCAAAGCCTGACCACCCCAGACAGATGAGAGGGCTGATTCCTCCAGTAGTTACAAGCATTTGGATGGTTCTTTTCAGTTTAGCCCTCAGTGATAACTGCTGAGAAACACAGATCCAGATCTGAATTTGAAGGTTTCTCTAAGGTGCTGTACTGTGTATCAGGAAAGATCAATCTAAACCTGGTATGAGGTATAAACTGTGTGGGATTCCACTTGTTTCCACACAGCTGAGTCAGTCTTGAGTATGGACAAGACTAAAGTCAAACCAGATTTATCAGATGAACCCACCCTAACATCCATCAAGGCAATTATAGTGTTTTTTCAAAGCAAGCATCGCATATTTAATTTCCAACGCTCTAAGTCTTCTAACCATTTTTTTTTTTATTATTCCTTCTGCATTTTAAAGATGCTTATATAACAGGTACTTTCCCACACTGGCCTTAAAAGCCCTTATTCCCTTTCTTTCATTATTTCAACAGACTAATAGTCATTGCAACACAGGTGATGGTAAATCAAATCAAGCTGAAATGTGGGCCTGACTCATTCTCAGACGATATATGATTTGTTTGCATTACATTATCTTGGAAACCCATAAGCAATGTGCTCTAACTACATGTCCGCACATGGCAAGAAGATAAACGCTCTTAGTCAGTAATATGAAATCTAAATAAAATTACAATTGGGTTTGGATATTAGGATAGCTTTGCAACACCCTTGGGGCATTACTCTTATCATTAGAATTATTTGCATTAGAGTAGTGTCCAGAGATCCTGACTATGATCCAGTTCAAATTGTGCTAGGCTCTGGAAAACGTGGGAAGAGACAAAAGTTTTGAATGTGAAATAGATAATTACAGGCAAAGGGTGGGAGAAATAAAGGATTGTTATCATCATTTTGCAGAGAACTGAGGTGTGGAAATTACATTTTTGTTATATTATAAGCACAGGCACAAAGCAGTGTTGGAGTCCAACTTCACCTTGCATCCAGTTTGCACACAAACCCGTGTTGAGGCTCCCACTGGGTTTGTGGGGGTGCTGATAACAGCAGAAGAGATAGAGTGACTTTGCCCTTCCCCAGCTACATACCCACCTGCAGCATGGACAGATGAGAAAACAAGGGTGGCGTGGCTTGCTTGACCTGAGGCAACTGCTACATATACTGTCACGCTATCCTGTGCCACCATCTTCTCAGTGTTGATCAGGCAAGTCTGCCCATGTCCTTCCCATAAAGACTTATAGCCCTGCAATGTAGGATGGATGGGCAGACGAGTTACAGGAATAGCAAGCTCAGCGTCAGACACCTGCTCAGTCAAGCTCAGGGGGAGTGTTGTGTGGTGGGGTTTTGGGTTTTGGGTTTTTTTTCCCCTCTCTAAGGCAGACTGTATGCCTTCCTTAATCAGAAAGTTTAAACCACCAGAAAATCAGAGTGGAGTTGAAAACCAGACACCTGACTCCAGTTCAGCATCCAAAAGTTCATCATTCATCTCTAAAATGAGAGTTGCTGGAATTACATCAGTAACTTGTTAGGAAAATAGGACAAGTGGTCTTTCAGTCAGTAGTGGAAGGATTCTATTGAACTCAAAGGAAGTTTCTTTTCAAGTAACATTTCAAGGTGTCCTCCACACATGCTTACAAAATTTTTACAATGATTACACAACCATCACAATGATGGGCTGATGAAAGAGGGGGTGGTTGTTTATATGCTGCTGTTTCACTCCATGTTGGCAGGGATAGAAAAATTACAAAGTGATAAGGAGAGATGCAAGAGGGAGGAGCAGAAATGAGTGCTTGATTATGTGCTTAATTAAGCAATGCTGGCCACATCAAATTGTAGTGAAGTGTGTGTACACCTGTAGCATGTTTTTAGTCCCAGGTGATACATTGGCTACCTGCCTCCGAATGGACAGTGAGGGGGAGATATTTTCAAAGGCAGAAATCTTGATTATCCAGGAGAGCTGGATGGTTACCTATTTTTTTGCCTTTGAAGACTATGTATTATCAGTTAAAATCATGATCTCACCAAGTGATCCAGTCGCTCACAGAAGTAATTGTACTTAGGTAAATGAGACAACAGCCAGGAAGGAGCAAGGCTTGCAGACTTAGATCCAAAACAAAAACTCTGGCACTCCAAGATAGTAAGTTATTTCCTCGTAAGTTCCTTTAACAAGAATGCAGATATTTTTTTCTGAACCACGATAGGAACTCTAGTCATTCTTTTTCAATACTAATGTTATTGTTCTGCTATAACTTCTGTTGTTCTGTAATTCTAGATGCCCATGTCTAATCCCATATGTAACATGTTTATTAGATGTAATATTTTATCTCTTGGATTCAGTGTCTGACACTACCGTTTTGTTCGTATTTCAATGGAAGTGTTTTCTCTCCTCCTCACCTTGTCAGAATCTAATGGTTTTATCACAATAGAAAAGTAGAAAGGTTCCCCCCTATAATACAAAAATGGACTGTACATATATGCACCTTAATTCAATTTGTATCATAAAATCCAGACCAAGTAAAGTAACTTGATAATATTAGATACTGCCAGAATTGAGCTGGGAATTTTTTGTTTGTGGGTTGTTTTTAATATATGGGCGTCTAGTCACAGTAAATCTGTATAGTTCATCGGCTTCATTACCTGCATCCTTGTGAACACAGAATGAAACAGTACCAAATACTCATGTGATTTCTGGTTTTCAGTGGGAATTCACTATTTGTCCTTTAATCAAGTGATAATACATAGGAACCATTCCAACTTTCAGCTGACAAAAGCACAATATTAGTTGTTTGATGAGAACTCCTCCATGGATACAAATTCTATGTGGATTTTCCTAGGCTTTGTAAATTTATTAAAAAATAATATATTCTATACACAATTAGATCATGAATGTTAAAGGAGTTAGTAAAGTAATTGGGAATGTGAAACCATCTAGAAAATAAAGAGATTTTCATATAATTTTAACTGTCTGTATCTATAAATTTAACATATAATAATTCGTAAGACACAGAAGGCACCTGAAACCTTTGGTATCCAGGCCCAGAAAAGATTCCCATTGCAAATGTACTTCTTGCAAACCATCCTCTGGAAGAAAGGACCTCTTTCTTTATCTTCTTTACCATATCTGTGTAGGTTTTTTAGTAAATGGACAGAGGCTATTGTTGAATATGGAGTTTGGAAAACACTCATCTTCTTTCATATTCATTTCCTACACCTTGTCAACATCTGCATAGCTCAGTGGTGAAGCTGCTTTTCATGCAATGCACCCAAAGGTTACAACATATAGGTCAGGGATGGGAATTTTCACTTTGAAATCACTGGGCAGCTGAAAGTACATACATTACTGAGGCGACAGGTATAGTACGCAATGATGAACCTTCTGTCAGTCAGAGAGAGGTCACATTGGTATCAGTTGCCAACATGTCTCTCTCCCAGGTTTAAAAAAAGGAAAATTAAAAATGTCCTTTTTTTTTTTTTTCTTGTGGAAAATGGAAACAGAGTGAATGTTGTTCACTAATGTCAAGTGGCTGAAGATTTAGGGCCCCAGAGCTCAGGAGGTCTCCTTTAGCTGTGCTGGCTGTACTCTCAGTGCCAACATAAATTGCTGCCTGAACTGAGCCCCTCAGAAGCTATTCCAGAAGCAACGATGACAGCCACATTAACGTGTACTGTACTGGAAATAATCAGTGCCAGCCCAGCGTCAGGGAAGCCAAAAAATTTAAGCATGGCAGTCTCCTATTTCATAGCTCTTTTTTCCATAATTAGCATCACTTCA